>NC_083339.1:110243600-110543600 GCF_019175385.1 Lycium barbarum | reverse complement strand
TGGCAACTGCGCAACGGATCTCCCGGACCAACGGCTACGATCAAACGGACTAACGGCCTCGACCTAATGGACCAACGGCAACGACTAACCCGGTCATGGGGGAACCGGACCAAATGATGCCCTTCCTCTGCTTCGATCCAAACATTCCTCCGGTTCAGAATCGAAGCCTTCGTGCACGTTCTTGTTCCTTCCTTCCTTCGGTCTTTGGTCTCACCGGTTTAATATATATATCCGATTTTTACCGTATACAGATAGTCCCCACACTTCCCGGACCGTAGATTTATCGGAGTAACGGGAAGTGGATGAGTCCAGAAATCGGCGACTCCATTTGTCCGTTGTCATCTTCTCGTTTTGGCGGGAACAGTCGCGTCACGTCCCCCTTTTCATCGGCCACGTGTCTTATTTCGAATGGTCAACTCTGACAACCTCCGTAACGCACATCGCTTCAGGTCATTCCTCATTAATTATGGGACACATGGCTCCCCCTGGTTGGCTGGCATCGGTAACCGTTCGGCTCCCATGCCTATATAAGGCTCTTCATCTCTCCATTCAAACATTTTCGACTCATTTCACTTCATCTTCACTCTTCACTGCATTTCTTCATCTTCACCACATCTAATTATCCTCTATACCAAATTTGTTGCTGGTTCATCATTTATACCACGTGAAAGGAAGCAACTTTGCCAACATCTTTACTAGCTGCTCTTGTTTGAGTGTTGCTACTTCTTACTCTGTCATTCCTTGGACCGTCTGTTCCCTTACTCTTTTTTAACTTCTTTTCTAAATCCACTCAACTTCTTCTTTTCATATTTTCAAATGTCTGAAACCACTTCCCATGATATTCCCTCGGTTTCATCTCAAGGAACCGAACCTGCATCTCCAACTAAAGCAAAGAGCACCTTCGAGCCCACTGCCTCAGACATTATACCGGCTAAGCCAAACTTCAACAAAGATTTTGAGGTCGAAAAACCTTATTCGGTATCCGATAGGGGGTTTGATGTGAGGCGATATCCCTCATCCGTTATTGAGGAAAAACTCGACTTAGTCCGGGCTGATTGCGGGTGGGACACCCGTCCGGTTCAAGTTTTTGCCCCTGGGCCAAGTGAATCAGTCACTGACCACCGGGAAGGTTTTTTATATGGGTATACTTACCCTTTCACTCTCAAGCTCGACCCTCCGGTTGATCCGGTCATCTTGGACATGTGCCGGACCTATGACGTGACCTTGGCACAGATTGGTCCGATCGTTTGGAGGGTCATGGCGTGCCTCCGGTTACTGGCCAACAATGCCGGGAAGGAGCTCACGCTGGCCCACTTGATACGCTTATATTCCCCGAGGTTGTTCCGGGGTGGCGTAATAAAACTCGCAAAGCGTAGCCGGAATCCATTTTTTCTCGAAAATGGACGAAGATAGAGACAGGGGCTGGTTGGAGCGATATGTCCGGGTGAGGACTTCGGACATCATTCCGGACAATTACATGCCTTTTCCGGAAACGTGGAACAACAAGCATAAGACTGAACTCTAAGTAATTGCTTTTGTATGTTTTGTCAAACTTCGGTTCCACTTTCTCACCGCTTTTCTTATTTATATTAGCCAATGGATGGATTCCTCCGGTCGTCCGGAATCTGAACGAATGGGTTACTGCACTCCTTAGCCAGCATGCCCACGACGACCGGACGTGGAGCCACTTGTCACGCGGCCGATGGGTCGCCCAGAACCACGGTAATACTTTGCTTCTGCCTGTGTTCACTGCGTCTTCCACTACCCGTATTCATTGTGTCTTCGATTTTCAGGTTTGCCCAAGGGCTCGGTGGATCCCAGACCGGAGCCGGCAGCCGAACCCACAACGTCGGCACCCGAGTTCGATTCAGCAGGTGCATCTCGTATCCTTGCTGCTGCTGCTGCCAAAAGAAAAAGGCCCTCGGACAAAGGACAGAAAGCAAAGAAAAGGGCGAGGAGCGTCGTTAGGACTTTACGGGACGAAGCAGAGCCCGAGCTCCTCGTCCTGAGTATCAGTGAGGCCCCTTCCGTGGCTGCCATTCTGGAGGAGGATATCGCCGCTTCACCCCTTCATTTGGTTCCGGCATTACACACAGGTGCGGAAGAAATTCTTTACCCGACTCCTCTAAGGTCGATTGACTTCGTCGACATTTCAGGTGAAACTTCTTCCGAAGAAATCCCCCTGCAAAGGACATGTAAATCGGGGGGGGGGGGGGGGGGGGGGGGGCGGCTGCTGCCGAAGCTGATCGAATAATTGAGCCGGCCCCTGAGAGCGAAGCTCCAACGGTCACTGGCCCGTTGCCCGATTTTGAAACCGCTGCGACTACGGAGCCCCCTGTCTTTGCTGAAGCTGCTCCGGCTGCTCCAAGTTCTCCAGCTCCGGCTTCGAGGCCGGATGAGTTTGAAGACATGTTCTTGAGCACTCCCCCTGCAAACGGCGAAGCCGCGGGTTTCGGGCATCTCCAGATCCCTTGAGCCACGAGGGCGTTGGTCGGGCCACCGAATCTGGTGCCAGGGACAGCTTGGTGCGCATCTTTCCGGCCTCAAGTGTGGAGCCGAGGAGGACAAGATCGGCTACGGTCATCGTCCCCGAGGATTCCAGCTTTCTTTCTCGCCCGGTGGGCGTGGCGAGCTATCTGAGGCCTCTTGTCTCGGATTCGGACAAGCGAAAGATGAACGGGGTCTCTTGGCAGTGCCTCATTAACGAGGGTATGCATGCGGGCAACCGGGTAAGTTTATTAGCTATCTTTGCATAATTTAACTGAGAATTTTAGCCTTGTTTTGTTCAGGTTTTTAACTTGCTTCATTTACAGAGTGTGGTGCTCGTCAACGAGGCCTTCGTCCGGGCCTAGCAAGAGGTGGACGACCTCAAGGGGATGCCCAAGGCCGGGAAACGGAGAAATATCTGCACCTTCTTCAGGAGAAGGAAGAGGAGTTGAACCGAGCGGTTGCTCTTTCCAACCTTTGACCCGAGCTTGATGCCACAAAGGCAGAAAATCGCTGATTGAAAGGCAAGCTTACCGAGATGGTTGAATACAACCGGAGTCTCAATGCGGACAAGATCGGCCTTAGCCGAGACAACGCTCAATTTTCCTCGAGGCTTGGTGAGCTCGAAACCACCCTCTCTCAACTCCGGAGGGAGCTGGATTCGGTGAAGTCTGATGCTGCGAGCTTGGCCAAGAGGAATCGGCTGGTCGAATCCGAGAGTGCCCGATACAAAGAGCGTATGAGGGTGTTCGAGGAGAAGGCAGAGAAGAGGGCCCAGAGATCTAATGCTCTGAAAACCGAGCTTAAGGAGACGGCCGATGCTAACGACGCCCTCAAGGCCGAGCTTGAGTTGGCCATCCACATGCAAGATGTCCTCGGAGAGGCTCGGGATGTTCTGGCGGCAAAGTAAGCCCAGGCTGAGGCCGATTTGGAGGAAGCTCTGAAGAGCGTAGAGGCCGCCGAGGCTCATGCCACTATCATTGCCGAGCACGAAAAATGGAAGTCTCGGAGGATCACCCATGAGCAAGCCGAGCATGGCTTTATGGATCTTTCGGCCCTTATTCTCGAGGCTAAAAGAATCGAGGAAGAGGCTAAGGGTGCCCTCGGGGATGACTCCGACGACTCTGAGTGGACAGTGTCCGAACACTCCGGCTCCAGCCATTCCGGATAGACTAGGGCCTGTACTTAGCCTTTTTCTTTTTTGCCTTTGTAATGGTCTCCGATGTAAAATCCTTTGTATAAATAGAACATATATTTCCCTTGATTCTTTTCTTCGAATGAATGCTTGTTACGATTTCCGCCCGAATTGTCGGTTCATTTTTAAGGAGTCATTATTTCTGACTGTGCCTATATATCGGCCTATCTCCTCCTCCGGTGTATGTCGTCCGGGAATTTTATGGAGTTTTTGCCCGTGGAACTTGTCTTACGCTTTTGTGAATTTGGACGACTCGAAATCACGACGGGCGTTGTTAGGGCCGGTATTTTCGGCTACTTTTAGGACCGGTATATTTCGAACACCTGAGTCTCAGCCTTAAGCTAGATTTTGATGTAAAAGTCCCCGTTTGTGGGATTAACGCTTTTTGCTCGGTTCACTATGACCTTGTTGCCTTTGTCGAATTTCGACCGTAGTGCCCGGTATCGGGTATATGAATGAAGTAGTGCCGAAATACGGCAGTAATCATCGGGGTAAAGTGCTTTTACTAGTAAGACATCTTAAGATAGTGTAAACCAAACTTTCGATAGTTTTTGCATTGCAAGTATTTATGTACATGAGAATGAACTTTTTCCTCCTGTCTTTGCCGTAGCAAATACTAAATGGACACGATTCATTCTGATCGTTTGATCCTTACATCGGAACCTAATGCAGAAGGTCCGGTTCTTGGTTTTGCCGTAGCAAATATTGCGTGGACACGATTCGTTCTGATCATTTGGTCCTTACATCGGAACCTTATATTGAAGGTCCGGTTTTTTTTTGTTGAGGGTGGCCTCCGGTTTCGGCTAACCGGGGTAATCTTCCCAGTGGGTGTGATAGCCCCCTAGCTCTTATCCGAGCTGCAAGATCGGGTAAGTGTTATTAAGTCCCCACTCGTTGGGTGTGACCCCGAGTTTCCGGGCGTCTGTCTTCGTTTTTGCCGAGTAACACGTTGTACTTGTTGCCTCATTAAAAACCTTGTCGGAAAACCCATTTCGTGACAAAACCGCACTAAGGAAAAGAGTGTAACACGTGTTTTCAGATTTAGATTCTTTTCTTTGCCCGTTACTCGACTTCCTGCAAAAAAGAAAAGTCAAAATAGAAAAACATGTGTTGTTCATACCTTAACAGTAGTATCTTTTCAGATGAGCCACA
This sequence comes from Lycium barbarum, assembly GCF_019175385.1. Classification (NCBI taxonomy): domain Eukaryota; kingdom Viridiplantae; phylum Streptophyta; class Magnoliopsida; order Solanales; family Solanaceae; genus Lycium; species Lycium barbarum. The sequence continues at coordinate 110,538,766 of NC_083339.1, read as the reverse complement.
TTCTAGTTATTGCGCAACCGTTGCCCGTCCATGGACTCCAACTGGTACGATCCTCTGCCCGTTATCTCGGTTATCTTGTACGATCCTTCCCAGTTCGGACCCAGTTTTCCTTCGTTGGGATTCTTGGTGTTCAAGGTAACTTTTCGAAGCATCAAGTCCCCAACTTGGAAATGACGAAAATTGGCTCTCCGATTGTAGTACCTTTCCACTCTCTGTTTCTGGGCTGCAATACGGACTAACGCGTTTTCGCGAAGTTCATCTGTGAGGTCGAGTTTTACGGCCATGGTCTCCTCGTTTGACTCCTCGGTCGTATACCTGAACCGGAGGGTCGGTTCACCAACTTCAACGGGGATAAGGGCTTCAGCCCCGTAGACCAACGAGAAAGGAGTTTCCCCCGTGCTTTATTTCGATGTGGTTCTATAATCCCATAACACCTCCGGTAATATTTCTCTCCAATAATGCTTTGATGCTTCAAGTCTTTTCCTCAGATTTTGGATTATTGTCTTGTTCGTGGATTCCGCCTGTCCGTTCGCACACGGGTGATACGGAGTTGACACAATTTTCTTGATCTTCAACCCTTCGAGGAAATTGTTGACTTTGCCACCCACGAACTGGGGCCCGTTATCACAAGTTATCTCGGCAGGGATGTCGAAGCGACAGATGATGTGGTCCCATATGAAGTCAATGACTTCTTTCTCTCTGATTTTTTCAAAGGCCTGCGCTTCAACCCACTTAGAGAAATAATCAGTCATAAACAGAAGAAAACAGGCTTTACCTGGCACCCATGGTAACAGACCAACAATGTCCATTCCCCACTTCATGAAGGGCCATGGTGAAACCACCGAGTGCAGCAACTCCCCGGGCTGGTGAATCATCGGAGCGTGTCTCTGACACCCGTCACATTTCCGGACAAAAATTTTCGAGTCTTCGTCCATCCGATTCCAGTAATAACCGGCCCTGATGATCTTTCGGACCAGAGCTTCAGCACCGGAGTGGTTGCCACAGGTTTCTTCATGCACCTCTCTCATCACATACTCCATCTCTCCGGGACCCAAACACTTAGCTAGGGGGCCGAAGAAAGATCGTCGATACAATTGGCCGTCTACCAAGCAGAAACGCGCAGCTTTGGTCCTTAATGACCGTGATTCTTTTGGGTCACTCGGGAGCTTTCCATCGCGTAAGTAGTCGATGTACTTGTTGCACCAATCCCAGGTTAAACCCATTGCATTTATTTCGGCGTGTCCGTTTTCTATTGCCGTGTTCACAAGTGCACCATAGTCCCGGGGTTGATTTCTTCCCCTTCGACCGAGGATCCCAAATTTACCAATGCATCGGCTTCGCTGTTCTGCTTCCTCGGTATATGCTGCATGGTCCATTCTTTAAATCGATGTAGTATCATTTGGATTTTTTCAAGATACCTCTGCATCCGTTCGTCCTTGACCTCGAAGACATCGTTCACCTGATTTACGACCAAGAGCGAATCGCACTTTGCCTCAATTATTTCGGCCCCCATACTTCGGGCCAATTCCAAACCTGCAATCATAGCCTCATACTCGGCTTCATTGTTAGTCAATTTAGCAGTTCTAATAGACTGTCAAACGACATCCCCGGCCGGGGTTCTAAGGACGATTCCTAGCCCGGAACCTTTGAGGTTTGAGGCTCCGTCCGTATGCAGCGACCAAATACCCGAGGCTTTCCCCGAGGTTAGCAAAAGCTCTTTTTCAACCTCGGGGACCATAGCCGGGGTGAAATCTGCCACAAAATCGGCCAAGATCTGGGACTTGATGGCCGTTCGGGGTTTGTACTCGATATCATATCTGCTAATTTCGACGGCCCATTTAGTTAGTCTACCCGACAATTCCGGTTTGTGCATGATGTTTTTTAGGGGGTAAGTAGTTACTACACATATTGGATGGCATTGGAAGTAGGGGTTGAGCTTTCTAGAAGCACTTACCAGTGCCAATGCCAATTTTTCCAAGTGGGGATAAAGGGTCTCCGCATCCCCCAAAGTTCTACTTACATAATAGATAGGGAATTGCGTACCTGATTCTTCTCGGACCAAAACGCCACTTACCGCTACCTCGGAGACAGCAAGGTAGAGAAAAAGCGGCTCGTCCGCCTTTGGTGTGTGCAACAGCTGGGGGCTAGACAATTATCTTTTCAATTCTTGTGAAGCTCTTTGGCACTCCGGTGTCCAAACGAAGTCGTTCTTCTTCCTTAGTAAGGAGAAGAAACGATGACTCTTGTCCGAGGACCTTGATATGAAGCGACTCAACGCCGCTATCCTTCCGGTGAGCCTCTGTACTCCTTTGACGTTATTCACCACCTCGATATCCTCGATGGCTTTTATCTTGTCCGGGTTGATTTCGATCCCCCGGTTTGACACCATGAAACCCAAAAATTTGCCGGACCTTACCTCGAAGGCACATTTTTCTGGGTTGAGCTTCATGTTATACTTGCGAAGCACGTCGAAGGTTTCCTGCAAATGTTTTAAATGGTCCTCTGTTTCCAGGGACTTGACCACCATGTCGTCAATATGAACTTCTATTGTTTTCCCTATTTGTTCTTCGAACATCTCATTAACTAGGCGTTGGTAAGTTGCATCGGCATTTTTTAATCCAAAAGGCATGACATTATAACAGTAAGTCCCATACCGGGTAATGAAGGATGTTTTCTCTTGATCCTCCGGGTGCATCCGAATTTGGTTATACCCGGAGTAGGCATTGAGAAAGCTTAACATCTCATGCCCGGCCATCGCATCGATCATTCTATCGATGTGAGGCAACGGAAATGAATCCTTCGGACATGCTTTATTTAAATCCTTGTAATCAACACACATTCGAAATTTATTACCTTTCTTGGGCACCACTACCACGTTAACTAGCCATTCCGGGTACTTTACCTCCCGGATAGAATCTATTTTTAAAAGCTTTGTTACCACGTCTTTTACGAAGACGTGTTTTGCTTCTGCCATGGGCCTTCTCTTCTGCTTTACGGGGGGAAACTTCCCGTCTAAGCTGAACTTGTGAGTTGCTACTTCCGGTGATATGCTTGTCATATCTATATGGGACCATGCGAAGCAATCTGCGTTAGCTCGAAGAAATTCAATTAACTTGTTCCTGAGCTCCGGGGTTAACCCCCTGCCCAGGTATACCTTTCTGTCCGGTAGATATTCGAACAAGATGATCTGCTCCAGCTCCTCTACTGTCGACTTGGTTGCATCCGAGTCATCTGGCATGACGAATAATCTGGGTACGTCGAAATCATCCTCTTCATACTCCGGGTCCAATCCCGAGTGCTTTGATTGCTATTTGGTGTTAGGTCCCCTGTTCGGATCTTCTTCCTTGTGATCCGATTTTTCGGGCTTCGGTGTCACCTCCTCGACCGCGAACATCTCCCTTGCAGCGGGTTGTTCACCTCAGATTGTTTTTATTCCCTCTGGGTCGGAAATTTCAGCAGCTGATGTAATGTTGAGGGCACGACTCTCATGCTATGTATCCAAGGTCTACCCAGCAATGCATTGTACTTCATGTCCCCTTAAATTACATAGAACACCGTCTGCTGGATAGTGTCGTCGATGTTCACCGGCAACGAGATCTCCCCCTTTGTGGTTTCGCTCGCCATGTTGAACCCGCTGAGTACCCGGGCTACCGGTACGATCTGATCGAGCAGCCCTAGCTGTTCGACCACTCTCCACCGGATGATGTTGGCAGAGCTACCTGGGTCAATCAAAATACGTTTAACCTGAGTTTTAAAGATAAGTACAGAAATTACCAATGCATCATTGTGCGGTTGAATGATGCCTTCTGCATCCTCGTTGCTGAAAGAGATAGAACCCTCGGATAAATAATCCCGGCTGCGTTTTTCGCGAACTTCAGAAACCTTGGCCCGTTTCATCACCGGCCCTCAAGGGGCATCAGTACCCCCAACTATCATGTTGATTATATGGTGGGGTTCTACTGGCTCGACCCTTTTATGAGTCTCCCTTTCCTTGTAGTGACTTTTGGCTCGTTCACTCAGCAATTCTCGGAGATGACCATTCTTCAGTAACCGGGCTACCTCTTCTCTTAGCTGGCGGCAATCCTCGGTTCTGTGTCCATGAGTTCCATGATATTCACACATCATGCTCGGGTCCCGTTGGCCCAGATCCGACCTCAGAGGTCTCAGCCATCTTACATCCGGTATACGGCCAATTGCCGAAACGAGGTCCGAGGTGTTGACACTGAAATTATACTTCGATATCCTCGGTGAATCTTTGCTGCCGGCGGAGCTTTCGGCATCGCTCCTGAATGAGAGACCTCGACTGTTCGACGGGCGCTCAACCCGCTTATCTCCCCGACCGGAGAAATGGCTCGGGCCAGCCCTGGATTTCTCGGACCTAAAACTTGGTTTCTCTGAATGGGAATATGGCCGATACCTTTCTTTTGACGATCTGGCCTCCGGTTCATAATTTTTCCTTGGTCTCTCAAAACGTTTGTTCATATTTATCGGTGTTGGGGGAAGATCGAGTTGGTCATCCTCCACCCGAATCTTCGACTCGTATCGGTTATGGACATCTGCCCATGTCACAGCCTCGTACTCTAGCAAGCTTTCCTTTAATTTGAACGAAGCCGTCGATCTCCGAACATTGAGCCCCTTTGTGAAGGCCTGTGCATCCCATTCCTCCAGAACCGGGGGGAGCTCCAGCCGCTCCCTCTGGAATCGGTTGACAAATTCACGCAGTAACTCATCGTCTCTTTGAGCTATTCGGAAAATGTCTGCCTTACGGGCCTGCACCTTTTTTCACCGGTGTGGGCTTTTATGAAGGCATCGGCGAGCATTTCGAAAGAAGTGATCGAATGCTCGGGCAGATGACCGTACCACATCAATGCTCCCTTTTGACAAAGTTTCCCCGAACTTTTTCAACAATACTGATTCAATTTCGTCTTCCTCTATGTCATTTCCTTTTATAGCGCAGGTGTATGAGGTCACGTGTTCGTGCGGGTCCGTTGTGCAGTCATATTTCTGGATATCCGACATTTTGAACCTTTTTGGGATTAATTTCGGAGCTGCACTCGGAGGAAAAGGCCTTTGGGTGTACCTCTTCGAATCCGGCCCCTTCAGTAAAGGCGGAGCCCCCGGGATTTGGTCCACCCGAGAGTTGTATATTTCCACCCTCTTTTCGGTCGAGTCTACCCGCTTTACCAGAGTTTCGAGCATTTTCAGAACCTCGGTGGAGGAACCAGCTCCGGACCCATTGCTCTCAACCATCCGTGCCTCATCTCTTCTGGGTTCAGCAACACCCTTCGCCTCCCCCGAGGTCGTTTTATCCTTTCCGCTTTGCAACCGGGCTATCGCGATTCCCTGTTCAGCAATCGCCGCTCTCTGTTCCTGCAACATTTCAAAAATTAAACGTAAGTCAATATTATCATTCGGGGCTTCCGGTTCTTTCCGGCCCTGAGTCCGGGACAAAGTAATCGAATTGTGTGTATTTAAAGGGTCGGTAGCCGGTTGGGCGGCATTCTCCTAATCCACGGTGTTTTGATGGTTGAGGCCCTCCCTCGAGTTAACGGGGTTAGGATCAGCGGGGTTTGGTAATCCTCGTGGACCGCTGCCTTCGTTTTCGGCCACGATCTCGTTGTTGTTGACGTGACCAGATTGCCCACTGTCAGCCATTTAGTCCGTTTTTTCAGTGACGAACAGAGGATGTTTTCGATTTTGATGGGTAAGGTAGAGATCAAGATGAAAGACCACTATTATCCTAGCCCCACGGCGGGCGCCAAACTGTTTACCCCGAATTCGGATAATCAATTAAATTTGTGAGTAGGTATAGGATATGTGGTTAAGCCTCAATCTGTTTGAGAGAGAAGAAATATATGAATATGCTATAAAGAAGCAACTTGATGTTCGATGGTTTGCTATAGACTTGTATGTTTACTAATGTATGAGTGTTACTTGATTGAAGCAATATAAGGGATGAACACGACAAGTGTGGATCGAAATCAGATATTTGAGAGAGAGAGTTCTATATATTTTTTGCTATTACAAGAGTTCTTGACATTAAGGAGCCAACCCCTAAAAAGGAGGACAATGCCCCTTATTTATAGTATTGTCCCATGAGCTTCATACAACATGAAAAATAAAATAATAAAGAAAAAGTTCTGAGTTGGATTAGGTTGACTGTACGATCTGACACCCGTACGATTGGCAGTTGAACATGGCAGGACGTTATCGACGCGTGGCAACCGCGCAACGGATCTCCCGGACCAACGGCCACGATCAAACGGACTAACGGCCTCGACCTAACGGACCAACTGCAACGACTAACCCGGTCATGGGGGAACCGGACCAAATGATGCCCTTCCTCTGCTTCGGTCCAAACATTCCTCCGGTTCAGAATCAAAGCCTTCGTGCACGTTCTTGTTCCTTCCTTCCTTCGGTCTTTGGTCTCACCGGTTTAATATATATATCCGATTTTTACCGTATACAAATTTGTGAAGTTGAACAACAATATCATTAATGGAACATTGTCAAATTGGAATGTTCTGTCAAATATATATGGAACGTTCAGTGACCGTCCATGAAAGTTGTATATCATCACTTGAAAAATGTAAAAAATTTGGAGTGTTTCCTTCGAGAAATATGGACCGTCTATTAGACATAGTTCTGGTCCCTTTATATAAAAAAGGATTTGCAATGTCTGTTCAATTGATTTGTAAAATACGAACAGTGAACTTATTTGATTTGGACAACATTTAGTAGGTGTTTGGGTATTAAAAAATATAATATTTGAATTTTTTTTTAATTAAAAGTTGAAGTTGTGTTTGAAAATATATTTAATTTGAAAAAAAATTGTGAGCGGAAAAAAAAAGTTCACTTGAAAAACTGATCAAAACCACCTTTTCAAACTTTAACTCATTTGCAATGTTTTTTCTTAAATCAATACAATGTATATAAATTGACGCTGTTTTGTCTTTTTAGGGATAAAATACTATTACCCCCTGAACTTTGACCGAAGTTGCCAGATACACCTTACTTTTTCAGGGTCCTATTACCCCCTAAGCGCGGATATCTACTCTTTTATGGGAGAGTGACATACACTCTCCTAGCCACATGTATATTTACTTTATTTTCTATTTTGTTTTAATTCTTTTTGCTTACGTGGAAACTTTTAAAAAAAAATGAAAAACTGTTTTTTTTTTTAAAATAATAAAAATTGGAAATTTTAAAAAATAATATGATAATTTGATTTTTTTTAAAACCCGTTTTTTGTTTTAAATTTCTGAAAACATGGATTTTTTTTAAAATATGGAAAAATGGATTTTTTTTTTTCAAATGTCTTTAAAAATCTAGATTTTCATGATTTCATTTTTTAGGACACTTTTATTTTTCAAATAAAATCTAGATTATTTTTTAAAAAATCTAAAAAAAGTATTTTTTCTTGTCAAAATGTGAAAAAATTGAATTTTATAAATTTTTTGAAAAACTAACATTTTTCTTAAAATGTGGAAAACCCCCTTTTTAAAACTAAATCTGGAAAACTAGAGTTTTTTCATATATAGAAAATAAATAAATCAGTTTTCCACATTTTTCTTTTAAAAAATCAATTTTTCATATTTATTTTCTAAAAAGAAATTTTTTTCATCTTTTTTTTTTTTAAAAACAATTTAGTTTTTCATATTTTAAGAAAATACAAAGTTTTAATAAAAAAAATTAAGTTTTCCACATTTTAAAAATAAAATCAGTTTAGAAAAAAACTTTAAGTTTTAATGATAATTAATTAGATGTAATTAAATATGAAGTGCCCAATTAAAAAATGACACATGTTAGATTTTATATTTCTCACTCTCCTTACCACGTCAGTGCTTGGGGTGGTAATTATTAAGTTTTTAAAAAGTTTAGGGGGTAATAGGACCGTTGAAAAGATAAGGTCTCTCGTAGAAACTTTGGCCAAAATTCAAAGGGTAACAGTGCCTTATCCCTTTTTTTTTTTTTTAAAAAAAAGGAAAGTTTATTATGTCTAGAATAACACCAAATTGAAATGAAAAAAAAATCTCAATATCGAATTGTGTGACACATAAATTTTATGAACAAAAATTAAAATTTGTGAGTGAAAATGGTTATTTCATTTGTCATACTTTTCAAACAAGTTTTAAGATATTTCAATACGTATTATTTATCAAAACATTGAACTTTAATATTTGAAATCTAGTAAAATATAATAGACATGTCTATATATTTGGTTGAAGTTGAAAAATGTATTTAAAGACTATTTTTTTACCCAAAAAAGAAAGAAAAGAAAAAGATTAATTTTGAAAACAATTTTATCTTTTTGATCTTTTGAACAAAATGACACCTAATTTTTTTTAACAACTTCTATGAAAGAACATTATTTTACTTAAAATATCTAATATTATTCATAAAAAGTTTAATTTCACTAATTTATTTAGGCCCCGTTTGTCCATAGATACTTTGAAATTTTGGAGTTGGAGTTGTGTTTAACCATAGTTTTTGAAATTGTAGTTTTTGGTGAAATGTAGTTGTAAAAAAGTGATTTTTTTAAAAAAAAATAAGTTTTTTGAGTTTTTGGTATTCCGGAATAACTTTAAGTTGTATTCAAAATTCTCATGGCTAAACGCTGATTTTGGAAAAAAGCATTCTTATAGCCAAACAGGGGCTTAATATTGAACAATTATTTGCAGATACTAAATTTTAAATTTTTGACCATAAAGAGGAAGTTCGCGTGAAGTGAGTGACATAAGTTATTGTACCGATAAGCAATCTAGACAGCATGTGGCAGATAGGCAATTCCTATGAATCTTTCTAGATTTTCAAGAATACTCCAAAGCATATCCCACATTCTCCTAATTTTGCTAGAATAGTCCTGCCTCTTCTCTTTCCACTCACACTCTTTCTGCAAAAGAAATATGGGTATGGAGGGTGCATTTACATTGACAAAACTTTCCACTCTGCCACCATTGTTTTGTGCCAGTTCCTCCACTCATTACCTTAGATCCTTGTCATTATTACCTAAATTGTCTTCCTTTAAATACTCTTTTGGGACTAAAATATCATCATCTGCTCCTTTTATTGTCACTGCCTCATCATCATCATCATCATCTCCTTCTACAACTGTTGGCCAATCACAGGGTCTCAAGGTCTTTAATTTCTTCCAAATTATCTCTATTTATTTTAATGGTGAATTGTAGCTTATACTTTTGATTTACTTGAATTGCAGATTAATTCAATTCCTACTAAGCCTATTGAAGGTCAAAAGACCGGAACTAGTGGTCTACGCAAAAAGGTACTCTGTCATTTCTTTCTTTTTTGGTTGGTTTTATTGAAAAAGGGAAAATTACGCTCTATGTCGACTGCGAGAAAATATTTACGCCTCGTAGCCCATATTTTGAGTTTGTTACCCGGTTTAGCCCATATTTGTGTACACACGCCTTTTCTTTTATTCAAGGTTGATGCATTATGTATAATGCTTTTCCCCCAGGTATAATGTTGTATAATACTCCCTCCGTTTCAATTTGTTTGTCTGGTTTTGACTTGACACAGAGTTTAAGAAAGTAGACAAGATCTTTGAATCTTGTGGTCTTTAAACTAAAGATACGTAGAATTAAAGAGTTGCCAGAAAAGGAAAGAGACAATCTTCATTTTTTTTTTTTTGAAACTGGTAACTTGGAAAGAGGCAATCTTTTCGAAACGGACTAAAAAGGAAAGTAAGGCAAACAAATTGAAACGGAGGGAGTATTGTATATTGGGCTACGTGGCGTAATATTTTATGTAGGGCTGTATATTTTTGAAAATATCCCAAATTTTAATGCAAACGGTTCATTTTGATTACTTTTGCTTCTTTTTTTGTATATAGGTTAAAGTGTTTATGCAGGAAAATTACCTTGCCAATTGGATACAGGTATGGTTCTCTCGTTCTTTGAACTTGTAAGTCATATTGAATTTCAAGTGTACTCAATTCTGTGCAATTGTTTTGTTGATGTTTCAATACAGGCATTGTTTAATTCATTGCCATTAGAGGATTATAAGAATGGGCTGTTGGTCTTAGGAGGTGATGGTCGATATTTCAATCGAGAAGCTGCACAGGTAGTGCTCAAATTTTGTACATAAATTTCTGTGTTTTCTGATCCCTAATGCATCTTAAGCTACAATGCAGATAATCATTAAAATTGCTGCGGGTAACGGTGTTGGTAAAATATTGGTTGGCAAGTGAGTGTCCCAAAGTACCTTTTGTTTAATCCAGATGTTCATCATTGCGCGAATGAATTCTTCAAATTTCACTTTCTGGCGATATTATTGCTTGAAGTAATACTTTTCTCAATTTACTACTTTCTGGTTCCTTTGCATTTCTGAATGTTAATATCTGAAATGCATAGCTCATTGTTGGATACCTGTGCTAATGAAGCTCAAACTTTCAAAAAGAGGAACTTTTTAACTAGATTAAGTTCTTTGGCCTTGATTTTCTTACTCGCTGTACTATGAAGCTTAGTCCTGCCACTCACTTTTTAATCTGTATAAAGCGGTTCTGTATGTTTGTGAAGATGGAAATCATGTTTCTCAATCTTTATGTGCGATATTACTTTGTATTGCCTTGTCTTAATTATAGACTCCATGAGCCATCTCTTCTTGCAATCAATCCTTATGATAATATTCCATGATGATATTTGTTCTGAGAGTCCATATCCTTCTACTTTTTATTCAAGTGTTAGCATATAGCTAAATTTGTTTCATTTCCTAAGTGCATATGTTTGTGCTCTTATCCAAAAAGAGAAAATAAAGTAGTTGATATGTATAGATGAAGAATCTCTGTTTGGCAGGGATGGTATACTGTCCACGCCAGCTGTGTCTGCTGTGATACGGAAGAGAGAGGTGACAATTCTGTTTTAATTCTTTTATTTGCTTTTTCTTTGCTATTTTTGAATGACAATTAAAAGTTAATCCACAGGCAAATGGTGGCTTTATAATGAGTGCAAGCCATAACCCTGGTGGTCCTGAGTATGATTGGGGTATCAAGGTAAATTTCTAGTCAGCAAACATGTACCAGAAATCTGGAACTGCTTGTTCTTAGCTGTCCCATTGGCTGCTGAAATATACAGTTAAACTTCATTGTTTTATTTTAAAAAAAGCTGGTTCCGCATAGAATTTGCTAGATATGACTGTTTCTGATATTCGACCTCTCTAAATAGGATATTCCAAGAACTTAGCATTTCTGATTATCATTTCCTTTTTTCAGTTCAATTATAGCAGCGGCCAACCAGCACCTGAGTCTATCACGGACAAGATCTATGGAAACACCCTTTCTGTATGATTCCATCGGCCTGCTAACTAATATACTATTCTGTATTAGATGACTTAATGTAGCTATGGTTCGACACAAGGTTCTTTAGTGCTGTATATGCATAGACATACATAGTGTAGGTAACTGTAAGGAACTATTATGGTTCATTGGTGATTCGGCATCTGAATTCCTTGTTTCATAAGGGCTATGCAGATTTCTGAAATAAAAATTGTCGACATTCCTGATGTTGATCTTTCTCAACTTGGAGTTACAAACTATGGAAATTTTAGTGTGGAGGTGGTCGACCCTGTGGCTGATTATTTGGAGCTAATGGAGGTGAGTGACTAAAATTTTAGATTTCCGAATTTTTTTAAATGCACACCATGATATGTATCTATAACAAAACTGATAATGTGCAGAATGTATTTGATTTTTCACTCATTAGAAGTCTTGTTTCACGACCAGATTTCAGGTGTGTTGTTTTATGCTTCCCCTGTTATCAAGCATTGTTTTACTTGTGCTGTTTATGTATTTCTAATTGGCTATATCATATTTTTCATGGACATTTCTTGGACTTTTTCCCTCCCTAGTTTCATAATGATTTCTATTAGCCTGTTCTCTAAATAGATGACTGCTACGGGTATTACTAACTTCTCTTCAGATATCTAAATTTATCTAATATCTTTGATAAGACGATAATTAACTACAATCACCTAATAATTCCTGCATCCTTTTGAAGTGGTGATAACCACGCATTATGTGAATCTGGTTCTGCTTCTGGCATAATTATATTCTTAAGGTGACATTTGGCAACCATAACATACAGTAAAGGATAATGAGGCTTTCGAGATTCAGTTGAGATTTCATAAATCCGTGTTTTTGACGTAATTATCCAAGGAGATTGATGATATACATCAATGTGGAATGGGTTTAATAAGTTGATGAGTTGTATAAAAATGATAAGTAGGGTTAGGTCAAGTTTGGGTGTTGATCAAGTAGCTTTAGATGACATAGATGTCGACGTGAAGGGTCTCCAGCACCTAGGAAACTGTAAATGTGTGCCATACAAATTACTGCAGTTATGTCTAGCAGCAATGCAAATTATGAATGAATGTTTGGAGGATTATACGTTATTCCTACTCACTGTAGGTCATTAGCTGCACCTTTTAGTATGATTAAACTGAGTCCTAGCTCTACTAAGAAAGAAGGAGAGCCTTGGCGTAACTGGTAAAGTTGCCTCCATGTGACCAGGAGGTCATGGGTTCGAGCCGTGGAAACAACCTCTTGCAGAAATGCAAGGTAAGGCTGCGTACAATAGACCCTTGTGGTCCGGCCCTTCCTCGGACCCCGCACATAGCGGGAGCTTAGTGCACCGGGCTGCCCTTTATAGCTCTACTAAGAAAGAGATACTTTTTATTTTATTTTTTGAGGGATCCATCCCTTGCAATGTGTCTGCACCTTATAAAACCTTTCAATAAAAGGGGCAGCCCAGTGTACTAAGCTTCGGCTATGCGTGGGGTCAGGGGAAGGGACGGACCACATTGGGTCTTATGTATCTAGCCTTACCTAGTTACCTTGCACTTCTACATGAGACTGTTTCCGGGGCTTGAGCAATGTCATGGTTTGAGTTGGAGGCCATTAGCGCTACTGGTCATAGTGTGTAAGGTTCTCAGAAGAAAGGAGCCAACAAAACAGATTGGTTAGATCGGTAAGAGTTTTCTGATTTTATTGAGGAAATGCAGTGGATAGATCCTCCTCTGCAAGGTGGGAGTTTCATCTGGTTCCAAAGGAGAAAAACTCAAGGGTGGCTGCACGAATTGACAGATTTTCATTTCCGGTTGAATGGGATGAGGAGTTCAAATACATCAAACAGCTACACTACCAAAATTGATTTCTGATAATTACCCCTTTCAATTAACTGGGGGAAATAAGAACATGTGGTTGGAGGTTGAAAGTTTTGTAGATAGGGATTCACATGAGGTGAGAGTAAGGGCTGATACTTCGTTACAACACAGCAGCATGGTGTGGATCTAAATTTTTTTTAGTCTTCATACCTAATTTTCCTGGGGTTTACATTAACATTAGAAACTTAAGCTGCTGAAGCCGGATTGAAAGGTATAGAATCTAAATACTTATAGTGATTTCAAAAAAAGGAAAACACTGATTCTGGAAAGATACGATACGTGGATAGAAGACAGGAAGAAACGAATATGCCGGTAGCCAAGGTTAAAGAGATACCTTGAGGCGAACTGTTGATCCTGGCTAAAGAAGGCGACAAGAACATAGGTGTGATTCACAAAATGCAAATGGTCACATGAAATACAAGCATATAGAATTGTCATCATACAGATGATATCAGAGTGGAAATGATCAGCTCTTTATTTCCTATTGCCAAGAGGAAGTATTGGAGACCTTTTGAAAATGTAAACCTCCTTATCTTACTTGATAGAGGAAAAGAGAGGTCGAGAAAAGAGGCCACAGGTCTAGAAGGCTATACTACATTTTATCAGAGGTGTTGGCCAGTGGTAAATGGGGATCTCATGAATGCTTTGAACGACTTTTATCACTTTTGATTTTTTTTTTTTAAATTAAAATTTTTTGTGCTTCATATATCGCATTAATACTTATTACTTACAAGGGGTGGAACAAAAGAATTGAGGGACTTCACCCCTATAAGTTGTCTAGGGAGGTGTACAATATAACACAACTGCTCAGAAAGATTAAAAAATAGTGATTAGCAAAATAGTCGTTGTTACTCAAAATGCTTATATTAAAGGAAATCACTTTATAGGCATAATTTTGACCACCGATGAATATCTGGAATCTAGATATAAGGAAGCGAGGCTGAGATGGTTCAGGCATGTGAAGAGGTGTTCGGATGCACCAGAGGAGGTGTGAGAGGAAGGCTAGGATGTTAGGAGAGGTAGAGGTAGGCCGAAAAAGAACTGGGAGGAGGTGATTCACCGGAGATGACACACCTCCAACTTATTGAGGACATGACCCTAGATAGGAAGGTTTGGAGGTCAAGGATTAGGGTAGAAGGTTAGTAGGTAGCCAAGTGTTGTAGCACCTTTATGTGGGAGAAACAGGGGACTAATCTCCTCTTCTCCTTTCTCCTTATTAGTAGTATTACTATTTATTACTTGCATAGTATCTTTTACTTCGTTTTTATTGTTACTGTTGCTTCATTGGTGCCGTTATTCTTTTCTTTCTAGCCTGTTTTTGTAATGCGCTGTTGTGCCGAGGGTCTATGGGAAACAACCTCTCTACCCCACAAAGGTAGGAGTAAGGTATGCGTACATCCTACCCTCCCGAGACCCCACTTGTAGGATTTCACCGGGTATGTTGTTGTTTTATTATTTGAGAGTTACTCATCAACCTATTGAAGAACAGAGTTTTGGAGACCAATGAATGAAAATGATTAAGGTTTTCATCTCTTCTAGTTGATTCAATTCTGATGAATGGAAGATGGTCTTTTTTTCACCTTTCAGATTCTTGTTGGTAACGTAAGGATTAAATAAGATGTTGAACATAGCTAGAGAACTTAACTGGATAGGAAGTTTCTCTATGGAGGTGGACAGGACCAACTCTTTGCTCTAATACACATGTTATATGCTGGTGGCAACCTAATCATTTGTGATGCAAGGTGAACAACTGAAGCATCTGAGAGTCATTCTTATTGGAGTTTGAGGCAATTTCTAATCTTAATTATAATCTAGTTAATGATCTCCAGTATATACCAACAACTAACAGAATATTCGATTACAAAGTCTGATTTTCCCCCCCTACATATCTAGGACTGCCTCTTGGGGCCAAACATAAGTATGCAATTGTTTGACAGGGAGTGGGGGAGCAATTTGAGTAGATATCAAATTGGAGACAACAATATTTATCTTTTGGTGGATTGTGGAAGACTCACACTTACCAATAATGTGTTGGATAATCTACCAATCTATGCGAGTCTCTCTTTTACGACCTAGTCAAGTGGAAAAGAGACTGGACAACCTAAGAAAGGATTTTTTCTTGAAGGGAACTAAGAAAGGATTTTTTCTTGAAGGGAACAAGGATAGGAAGACTTATCGTTGGTTAAGCAGAGTAAATTGACTCATGAAACGAATCTGGCCTTCAGGATAAAATTATGAGGTTGCTTAACAAAAAGTTGCTATCCTGGTTAAGGAGATACAATCAGGAATCATAACCTCTGGAAGCAGGTTATCCGTGCAAGAGTATGAAGTAATGAGCCTGGTGCACAAGAGTAGTGATATGGTGATATGGTATTGTCTATGGAAGAGCGTATGCAATTTATGAAGGAATTCTCTCCAAACATTAGCTTCTCAGTAGGTAATGGAAAAAAACTGAGACTTCGTCTTGATGCTTTGATACACCACGTACCTCTGAAAGATGAGACCCCAGATTTGCTACTGTCTTCTCAATACAGTTCTACTCATGGATGTGAACTATTTTTTTGAACAAATTGTGAAGATTAGGAAGTTGAGAGGATAGCTTAGACCTTGAATTAATTGGAAAGGAAACAAGTTTCACCAAATGTACCGCATTACCAGAACGATGGGAGAGGAAAGTATGAGTTTCTATCTTTATCTTACTTTTCCTCTGGCCTTGCAAAGACTATAGGGTCATCTGGTTTGAAGACAAGTTATGCAGGGATTAGTAATACGGGGATCAATAATGTAGAGATTAGTTCTTGTTGAATGTTTGGTTCGTTGTATTAAACTTAGATATACATGGTAGAATTTAAACCACGTGGTCAGTTTTTAAACCAAATAAAATTCAGTTTTCCATTATACCCTTGACCTGTTGTAACAAATTTTTTTTGCCTACAAGATAAAACTCCAATCCTTAAAAAAAGAAATAGAATAGAAAAAGCTCGTGACACAAGAAGGGCAGGAACTTGTCATTCCTCACAAACCAAGCAGAATCCCAAAACTTCCCTTTCTAATATTTGAATTAATCTCAATTTGTTGGGTCTTAGTCACCAAAAGAAAAAGAGAAAAAAAAGAAAAGGAAAAGGAGCTCAAATTGGAAGTGAATCAGTTTAAATGGCCTCTTTTTCATGGGAAGCCATTAGTCTTCTGATTAGGACCATTGTTGAAGCTTTTTTTTCTTTTTGGAGTGTTGAAAGGTTTTTTGAGAAAGTATATTAAACATCAATGGTGTTTTGGTCTTTTAGTATTTGTCTATTTGATCCCAGTATAGGTTGTACAGGGATTCCTATTCCATGCTTTATCTGGTATAAAATTATATAACTATGCAAAAAATGAAAAAAAGGTAATTGAACAGTAGACTAAACAACGCATAATTCTATACCATGATTATCATGCTCGTACCTCAAACCATACTGCCTTTTAGAGAAAACTCCTCCCGAAGTGGCTGGGTTTTGTTGTATTGAAATGTGTGAGGTGTTAGATGCAAGCAAACTTGCAGAAAAGGGGCCTTAGAGTTGTACCAGATGTTAGAATCCAAGGGTGTGCCCTAATGGCGCGAATTAGGTTGAAAACCATGAGGTCTCAGTTTCAAGACCCAGGGGAGGCAAAAATACAGGTGATTTCTTTCCATTTGTACAAGCCTTGGTGGACAGAGTTGGCTAGTACATGTGCTGGTGGAGGTAGAAGGTGTCCCGTGGAATTAGTCGAGGTGCGCGCAAGATAGCCCGGGCATCACAATTATAATTTTTTTTTTTTTGTACCAGATGTTATGTGTTAAAAGAAGATATATATTGGGGCATTGTTCAGTGGTGAGGTAGCTTTGCCTTTTGTTTTTGATCCTAGATTGGCTGAATTGGGCAATACAGGGAGGTTAAGTTGGCCAGGAAGAATAGTAGAGGAGTATGTGAAATACGGTTCCTGCCTTTTTTTAGGGTAGTTTGGACAAAAAAGAGTCGAGATACTTAGGTGATGCCAATACATGGTCTTAGATATAAATGCTTGTATTTATTGGAATTTGGGTGTATTTTACTGAATGTATATGATGTAGAAACACTTCTGGAACTCCTTATGTCTCTCGAGTTCCAATGAGATGCTCTTCCATCAGAAACCTGCTTCCAGTATTAGACTATTATACATCACCTACTTTAAATTTATAAAAGGAACCAAGTTTATCCTTGAAATATTCAAATCTGTAAAGGGCAGGGGCAGCCTGGTGCATAAAGCATTCGGCGTTAGCAGGGTCCGGGGAAGGGCTGCACCCCTTGGGTGTGATGTAGACAACCTGTCCTAATGCAAGCATTAGTGGCTGCTTCCACGGCTCGAACCCGTGACCTATAGGTCACCACGGAGACAACTAGTATTGAAATTTGTATAATAAGTAAATGAAAGTTTTGGTACCAAAGTTGCATACTTTATTCATCTGTAGAGGTACAAATTTATAGTAGAAACAAACAAACAAACTAGCTATCTGATCCCTTGATTCTAGCAGATTTGATAATCAAGGGATGATTTTACTTGATCTAATTTCCTAAAACATCCAATAGCATATCAGATCTGATTTTATCAGATCAATTAAGATTGTACAAAATCAGATCTGATCATAATTAGATATTCACAAATCAACACTCCCCCTCAAGTTGGCATGTAAATATCTGTCATGCCTAACTTGCTTAGAAGAATTTCAAATTTTGGTTTAAAGAGTCCTTTTGTGAAAACATCTGCAATCTGCTTATTTGTTGGGACAAAAGGCATGCACACACTTCCTTCTTCAATCTTCTCTTTTATGAAGTGCCTATCCACTTCAACATGCTTTGTTCTATCATGTTGAACTGGATTGTGAGCAATACTTATGGCGGCTTTGTTGTCACAGTACAACTTCATTGGTAGAGCAAATGGTTTATTCAAATCTTCCATCATCTTCTTGAGCCAAATCATCTCACAGATCCCATGAGCCATAGATCGGTATTCAGCTTCGGCACTGCTACGGGCTACGACATTCTGCTTTTTACTCCTCCAAGTCACGAGATTTCCCCAGATAAATGTACAATATCCAGACGTAGACTTCCTGTCAGTACCTGCCCAATCCGCATCTGTAAAGCTTTCAATGCTCCTTTGTTGGTTTTTTTGGAAAAACAACCCTTTCCTCGGTGAACTTTTCTGGTATCTTAGAATCCTATAGACCGCTTCCTGGTGCTCTTCTTTTGGAGAGTGCATGAATTGACTGAAAAGCTATATCCGGCCGAGTGTGTGACAAGTAGATCAACTTTCCCACTAGTCTCTGATATTGACTTTGGTCAACTGAATTTCCTTCTTTGTATCCGAATTTTATATTCGGATCAATAGGTGTTTCAGCTGGGCGACAACCACTCATCCCTGTCTCGTTCAAAAGATCTAGCACATACTTCCTTTGTGACACCATAATGCCTTCTTTTGATCTCGCTACTTCCATGCTAAGAAAATATTTCAATTGGCCCAAATCTTTGATCTCAAACTCCGTGGCCAACTGATTTTTTAAATTCTTCATTTTTGACAAGTCATCTCCTGTAAGTATGATATCATCAACATACACTATTAGGATAGTTGTCTTTCCCTCAAGTGAATGTCGAATGAACATGGTATGATCTGCTTGCCCTTGAGTGTATCCTTGTTTTTCACAAACTGAGTAAACCTCTCAAACCAAGCTCTTGGAGATTGTTTGAGCCTGTAGAGAGATTTTTTTAGCTTGCACGCTCTAGGTCCATACCTTTCTTCAAAACCCGGAGGAGGATCCATGTAGACTTCTTCTTCGAGTTTTCCATTCAAGAATGCATTCTTCACATCTAGTTGTTGAAGTGGCCAATCAAAGTTGGCAGCAATGGTTAGAAGAACCCTGATTGAGTTCAACTTAGCAACTGGAGCAAACGTTTCGAGATAGTCAATCCCATAGGTTTGAGTGAATCCTTTTGCTACCAGACGCGCCTTATACCTCTCTAGGGACCCATCTGATTTAAACTTGATAGTGAACACCCACTTGCAACCCACTGTTTTCTTTCCACGTGGTAGTTCTGCCATTTCCCAGGTTTTATTTCTATCAAGAGCGTTCATCTCCTCTAGAATTGCCTCCTTCCACTCGGGAACTTTCAAAGCATCCTGCACATTTCTCGGTATCTCCATTTCAGATAATTGAGAAAGAAAAGCTACATAGGAAGGGGACAAGTTTCTATATGACACAAAATTTGACATGGGATGGTTGGCTTTTCTTACCCCTTTATGTTTGGCAATCGGAAGATCAAGGTCTAAAGTAACAAGGGGTAAATCAGAGTTAGGTTCTGGAGAATTACCTTGTATTTGAGTGAGATCTTGCGGGCTGGACGTTTGGTTCTGATGAGAGTCTTTAATCTCTTTTTCTTGGTTCCGGTTTCTCCTCGAGTAAACCTGTAATTCCCTTGTTTGTTCCCTGTTCTTGTCATTAATTGTATGATGAAAAGGCTCTATTGAATCAGTTTTTTCATTTTCATTATTTAAGCTGTGATCTCTTACCTTCTCATGGTTGTTATTACCAAAAGTACTATTTCCAGTGTCTATCATAAAACCTGGATCATTTTGTTTGTCACACATGAGGTCAAGAGGTTCCTTATTATCCCTCGAATCTTCACTATGTTTCTCCCCCTGAAGATGAGTTCCAAAAAACAATTGAGATTCAAAAAAAGTGACATCCATTGTGACAATGATCTTCCTAGAATTTGGGTCATAACATTTGTATCCCTTTTGACTAGGAGCATAGCCAACAAAAACACATTTTTTAGCACGTGGATCAAGTTTACTCCTATTATGATCATGAACATGAACAAATACACTACACCCAAAAACACTCAAAGCTAGATCAGCAGTCAATCTAGAAGTAGGAAAGTATGTCTTGAACATACTGAAAGGGGTTTTAAAATCTAGAACACGGGAAGGCATCCTATTAATAAGATAGGTGGCTGTCAAAATAGCTTCTCCCCAAAGAAATTTAGGGACTCCACTTGTGAATAATAAGGCTCTGGTTACTTCCATAAGATGCCTATTTTTTCTCTCGGCTATTCCATTTTGCTGGGGTGTATCAGGACAAGAACTTTGGTGCACTATTCCCTTGGAAGTGAAAAAATTGCCTAGCTGGTCATGAAAAAACTCTCCCATTATCACTCAGAAATATTTGAATCTTCTCATTAAATTGTGTCTCAACCATAGCATAAAAAGCCTCAAACATATGTTTTACTTCCCCTTTGTCTTTCAATAGGTACACCCAACTAAGTCTAGTGTGATCATCTATGAAACTCACAAACCACCTTTTTCCATTTACAGTTGCTACCCTAGAAGGTCCCCAAACATCGCTATGGATTAACTTGAAGGGTTTTGTGGCATGGTATTTTTGGGAAGAAAAAGATGAGCGTCGGTGTTTAGCCATTTCACAAAATTCACACTGGAAAGAAGATGGACTTTTATTCATAAATAACTGAGGTAACAAGAGTTTCAAAATAATGAAAACTAGGATGACCAAGTCTATAGTGCCATAACATGACTTTATTATCAACTAGAACAGAATTCAAACAAGTTGAACTAAAATTTGCTGATTTGTCACCATCTTCAAGAAAATAGAGACCTTCAGACTCTCTAGCATTGCCAATCGTCCTCCCCGAGACCTTGTCTTGAAATACACATGAAGTAGAGTCAACGATAGCACGACAATTAAGGTTTCGAGTCAATTTGCTGATGGACGCAAGATTGCAAGACAATTTTGGAACATGAAGGACATCAAAAAGAGTCAAATGAGGGATTAATTTGATTGTCCCTTTTCCAGCAATTGCTGAGAAGGAACCATCAGCAACTCTGACTTTTTTATTTCCTGCAGAAGGAGTGTAAGTCAAGAAAAAATGGGAATTCCATGTCATGTGATCACTAGCTCCTGAATCTATAATCTAAAAATTCACACCTGTTGAATTTGTACTCATAAAAATAGATGGTACAGTACCTGTTTGGGAAAAAGAACAAGTGGGAGTGGAAGGATCGGGTTTACTGGTTTGGAGTTGAGATTGGAGAAGTATGTGCAGTAGCTCTAATTGCTCCTTGGTGATGGTGCCACTTCTAGAGAAGGTTGCAACCCTGATTCTTCGCTGGAACTCTGAAAGGCCTGGCTGCCACGGTTGTCTGCCCCTTTTTTCTCCCAGTTAGGCAGTTTCCCATGGATTTTCCAGCTGGTCTCACGAGTGTGCCAGTATTTTTTGCAAAGATCACACCACGGCTTTTTTTTCTTGTCATTTTCATTTTTCGCAGCAACTAGAGCAGAGGAATCTATATTTTTTCCTTCCAGATTAGACTCTAATTTTAGCATAACATTCTCCTTGTTTCTTCTCGCCTAATCACAGAAAAAGTTTCCCTCAAAGTGGGCAGTGGGTAAGTTCATCAAATTCTTGGTTCAATCCTACTAAAAATAGATATACCCTCTCATTTTCTTCTTTTTTCATTGCTTTTACACTATCCTTAGGACACTCCCATTCATCATTATAGCATTGATCTAATTCTTGCCATAGGGAAACCATCTCATTATAGTAAATAGTAACACCCCTCTCCCCCTGCCTAGCTTTCGACAGTTTAATTTTTAATTCAAAAATCTGAGAAGCATTTTCTATGTCAGAATAAGTCTCTCTAACAGCCTCCCAAACATCCCTAGCAGCGGGAAGAAACAATTATGGTTTACCTATGGCAGCTTCCATGGAGTTTAGTAGTCAAGCGATTACCATTGAGTTTTTTGATCTCCAGGCATTCATTTTCGGGTCTCCTGGTTCAGGCTTTTTTGTCTCTCCAGTTAGGTGCCCAAGTTTTCCTCGACCATCAATAGCCAAACGAACAGACTGCGCCCATTCCAAATAATTCTTGCCATTCAGCTTGTGAGAAGTAAGCTGAAAAGACAAATGAGAGGAATCTCTGTCTTGGTTCATAGTTGTCTCGTTCGGAACTTTGTTAATAGAATTCTCGGCTTCTGTTGATGCCGCTGGGTAACGTTGCCCAGTAAATGCTGTTTTAGTCATGAGCAACACAAGAATAAAGTTGCTCTGATACCATGAAAGTTTTGGTACCAAAGTTGCATACTTTATTCATCTGTAGAGGTACAAATTTATAGTAGAAACAAACAAACAAACTAGCTATCTGATCCCTTGATTCTAGCAGATTTGATAATCAAGGGATGATTTTATTTGATCTAATTTCCTAAACATCCAATAGCATATCAGATCAATTAAGATCTTACAAAATCTGATCTGATCATAATCAGATATTCACAAATCAATAGTAAACCTTATACCTCTAGTTTTGCTTCCTCTTCAGAAGTATTTCTTTTCTCAACTCTTCTTTCGAGTTTCATATCAACAAAACTAAGACAACAGAATATTTTTAAGAGAGGGGGGGGGGGGGGGGGGGCGCTCTTACCTTTAGTTGTGTATGCAATTTGTTAAAGCACATGAAGTCGAATTACTATCTCTAAATGATGGTTGCATTCTTCTATGGTGGATGTTCTTGAAATATATGCTGTCGTGCAGGTCTTAGTTACTTTATCTCTCTTCCTGTTTGTCTTTGTATACACCCCCTCCCCCCAAAACACACACACACAGAGAGAAAGAAGGAAGGGAAAATCTGAAATCACTGTCTAACTGACTATACCAGTTCAAATGCGATTCTGTAGGTAGTGCATTTTGTACAAACATAGTAAGTTATAAATTTCTTGCTTAAATTCAATGCTTAGTAAGATGGGCTTACACTGAAGGACCATATAATATTTTGTATCCTTCTTCCCTTCCTCCCCCCGCCCGCTGGATTTTTTTGCTCATGCTTTTGCTTGTTAATGTCTGATGCTGCTGACAGGTTTGTATTTGATGCCATGCATGCAGTTACAGGGGCTTATGCGAAGCCCATTTTTGTTGATAAACTAGGAGCTAGCCTGGTATGTATGCCTTGGAGTTTTTCCTTTAGCTGTTGGACTATATCTTGCATCAAACTTGATTGTAGCTTTCTCATCTATGTATATTGTATAGGAGTCTATTGCAAATGGAGTGCCACTGGAAGATTTTGGGCATGGTCATCCAGACCCTAACCTTACGTAAGAAAAGAACATCTAGTAGATGTGCTTTAACTTCTTGAAAAGAACTAATATATTTTAGTTATTTTGGTCAAGGTATGCCGAGGATTTGGTGAATATCCTGTACGGACAGAATGGACCTGACTTTGGTGCTGCAAGTGACGGTATGCTCAAAAACCTTCTGCCGCAACACTTCACCAGAGTGGCCTTTCAATTAATTGGAGACATTTATAATATGCTTGGCTGAAGTTCAAAATTTATTAAATCTTATATATATGAAAGGAAAATAATCAGAAAAGAGAATCAAAGTTAGAAGCCATCAGAAAACATTTAGTTAGCTATTCCACTGTCCTTCCAACCCCACCCCAAAATCTCTGAAATGAAAAGAGATCAGGGAAAAAGGAGAAGGACAATTAGAGAATTAGTCTCTCCAAAGATTAAGTGGTCATACTTTTTCAATTGCATGCATATACCATTGCTGAAAGCTTAGATACAACGATTGCTTCTTTCTTTCATGAATGAAAATGAAAATGTTCTGATCAAAATAAATTAGAAGTGCTAATTTCTAACTTTATTACGCATGAGAAGAAACATGATAACGTCTCTGGATATTTCCTTGTATAACTATTTAGAAATGATTCTGAAGAGTTTTTAGAAGACCAACTATTCCAGTGTGCTGATTTTCTAATTTATCTCATAAGGAATTTTCTTTAGTATTTCAACTATATCTTAATTTGTACTTCTTGCTATAAGTTATACAAAAAGGCCTTGTATAACTTATTTGCTTGTCATAAGCTAAATCATGATGTTTTGTTTGTAAATATTTTGACTCCAAAAAAAGGAATTAAAAGCAATGTCCTTTATGAGAAAAGTAAAATAGAAATGAAGAAACTTTGTTCTGTTCTCTTGCATAAATTAAACAAAAGAGATTTGTTTGTAAATATTTTGACTCCAAAAAAAGGAATTAAAAGCAATGTCCTTTATGAGAAAAGTAAAACAGAAATGAAGAAACTTTGTTCTGTTCTCTTGCATAAATTAAACAAAAGAGATTGATTCAACTTTTTCAAGTTTGGTTTGAGACTTGTATGTTGGCGTAACGGTAAGCGTGTGACCTTTTGTTGAGTATTATATGGTTGAAATTATTATTTCAATTTCATCATCACTACTTATAATTAGAAATAACTCAAATAGTTCCAAGGCAAATTTGTCTTGAGAAAACTTTATCTTTATCTGTCCCTTGTTTCTTCTGTAATAACTTTTTCAAGTTGGGTGAAAATAGAAGTTTTAATGTATTTTCTCATTTTAAGTTATACCTCTCAAGCATATATATATGGACTTCCACTTCTTTTTATGCACTCAATTAAAAAGGAGTTGGTGCATTATACATTTTTTATTGGTTAAAATACTTATAAATTTTAGTCTTCTTACAAAATATGAGAATTCCATTCTATAGGTTTTTCTTGCTTTAAACCTATTCGAAAAACTTTTTTCTTTTATCATGCTCTTTATGGGTTTTAGTGTTGTCTCAAATAAATTTTAGCTTGTTAATAGTTAGTCACTCTTTATATAAATCGTTAAAACCAAAAATTGTTTCATTGGTGGAATTAAATAGGGATTACTTTTGTATTTTAATCCAATTGTGGCTTTTATTGACGTTAAAACCACTTTAAAACAATTGAACACGGAGGAATTCCTTATCTCTTTTTTTGTGAAATTTGTTAGAATGTCACCTTTGTATGGGTTATAGTCTCCGTATATGGCTTTGGATAATCCTCATCTTTTGAACTAGCCTTTGGGTTGAGTTAGGCCTAGTATCCATTTTCCTAACATTGTATGAGAGTCAGATGGGTTTTATTCTCCTCTATTTGAGTTAGCTTTTCAGGTTAAGTTAACGTAAGATCCATTTTCTTAACAAACATAAATTAAAACACAATTCGTAGGTTACCATTCTTGTTACGTGAGGGAGGTACTTCGAAAATTTTAGGATAACTATATTTGGATTTCCATAAAATTTGGCTTTCTTAAAAGAATCCTACTTAAATGGCGCCTTTTTCTTTTGCAATCCCTTTTTTCCATTTAATGCAGATATTTATCCTTTTTAGTCATAGTCTCTCCTGGAAAGAATGAAACCTCTCTTTTTGCAAACTATTTAATTTTTGTATTCATATTTTATCCTTAATGACTCGACTCGTTAGTAGTTAGGATCCACTTGATATAAAATTTTGTTCTTTCTTACAAGGAGAGAATAAAAAGACACGTCGAACTCTGACCACTACCCATATAAACTTCGCATCGATTCGGCTTACTTGTCAAAATTCTTCTTTATGTTTAATCTCTTAAATTTAATGCCAGTCAAATAACTTCACATAAACTAGGACAGAGGAAGTAATATTCTTTATTTTCAAAATTTACTTTTAATAAGCTTAAAATAGTTGTAAACGAGAAGATTCCTAACTTGGATGTTTCTGGAGTGATCTAAAAAATTGTTGGCATTCCTGCAGCATGTACGGCTCCAGGTACTTCAAAACTATCAGGAACTAACTTGTTATTTTGAATTTCCATGAGACGGCATAACATGGAAGCTTCCTGGTTCAGAATCACATGGAACTTATTAAAATGTTGAGATATTGGAAGTGAAAAGTATGACAGACACTATTATTCTTACTTTTGTTAGTAAAATGGATAGATAATCCTTTGCTGCATCTACTCAGGAAAAGAGGTTCTTTGGCTTGGAGGAGAGGTTAGGATTTAATCTGAGACACCTTTGAGTTCAGTTCCAATAATAGAATCATGGAGAATTTTCTTGTGGGTTATCGACTTAACATAGGCGGATCTAGCTAGTAATTTATGGGTTCATGTGAACCCAATAGCTTTGCCTAGACCCTGTATACGTATTAAGAAATTTACTAAAAATCTATAGATATTTTATTGTGAACTGATCATTATTATATATTAACTTGAGGTTGCTAGGAACCCATACACTTCAAATCCTGGATTCGCCTCGACTGTTGAGCATTGGAAAATGGTGTTCTTACTTGAGGCCTTTGAGGGTCTCAAACTGCTTGATGGAAGAGAAAATTACACCCATAATATATTGATTTGGGTGTCCATCAAATTCAGAGCCCATGAATCACACAGCTATAACCTAAGCTTTAGTAAAAGGTGAAGCAATAGTTTGCTCTGTGCTCATTGCATGGTTGCGTCACACAGATTTTTCACCTAAGCATAAATATTGAAGCACGTGCACGAATTTCATTGAAGATGGATAGGCCAATTTTAAATTCGAGTTTTCCAGTGATTACTGGTGGAATTTGTTATCCACATAATTTATGGTGTGCATCCTTTGTTGCAATGGGTAGTAGATAATGTCTTGTAAAGGTCTTTATTTAGATAGTAAGCAATCGGATGCATTGTCTTCACCAGCAGTTCAGTAGCACTTCATCATACATTTCCTCGTAATACTTCAGTTTTCTATATTGTTATGCATTCTGCTTTTTTCTTGAAATCTTATCTTGATTTGTTTGAATATTGAGCCTTGCTTGTGGGACTTGTGATTTGTGTGTCGGGTGTTTCGTTTGGAATAATTCCTTGAGGAAGTTAGTACGCTAAGAGTATTGAAGAGTCCATCCGTTCTTGTTGAAGCTCATTTGTAATGAGAAAAGGGCAAAGAGTTTGTAGTTCAAACCCAGTCAGCATGAAGGTAGAGCAAGCATGGATCCAAATCTGGCGTAATTTTGATTAATTGCTGTACATGTTGACAAGAAACAAGGTGGAGGATATTGAGGGACAGGAAGAAACATAATGATTAATAATATACATCAATGTCTTGAGCGTCATGTCAGCTTACTTAAATTGTTATGTCCAAATTATCTATTTCCTAGCTGTGAGTTAAGAGTTCTGCATTAACTTCTTTCTGTTTTTCATGTCTTAAATAACAAGAAAGTCTTATCATGTCTGTGACAAGTTGGTCTAATTATACACTGCAATCTCTCATCCACCATAGTTCTTCTCTTGATACTAAATGACAGAACACGATGCTGCTCTGCCATATGGAACCAAAGTCTGATTTTCACTTGTCACTTATGCAGGAGATGGTGATCGAAACATGATTCTTGGAAGAAGCTTTTTTGTTACTCCATCTGATTCTGTTGCAATTATTGCTGCCAATGCCCAAGATGCTATTCCATATTTCCAGTCCGGGCCTAAGGTCTGAAGCACTTAAGCTTTTATGCACCTTGGCTTTGGTCCTTACACATCAAAAATTTGACACGTATATCTTGCAGGGTTTGGCTCGATCAATGCCCACTAGTGGTTCTCTAGATCGCGTTGCCCAAAAGCTAAACCTCCCCTTTTTTGAGGTTAGAACTTGTTTACTGTTTCTTTAATTTTGATGATGTTGAAATCTTCAACTATACTTTTCAAGCTATGCCCCTCAGGTTCCAACTGGTTGGAAGTTCTTTGGTAATCTAATGGATGCTGGAAAATTGTCAATCTGTGGGGAAGAAAGTTTTGGGACTGGTTCGGACCACATCCGTGAAAAGGATGGTATATGGTATGTTACATGTTCACCGGTGATTCTTTCAGTAGTTTGTGATTGCCAAATCGGGTTAAACATTACTTCGGATATGTGTTTCTCCCCTCATTTTGATGCTGTGGCATAAAGGCAAATAAGAATGAGAACATTTATCTCCTACATTGTTAGTAATATAATGATGGTATTGGTGATTGTGCCCCTTTTTTGAACCTTCATCCCGCGAAACTGCTGTTGGTTTACTCTTCCATTTCATCTTAATGATGTCAGTGGATATTGCTGTGTGTTCTTGCGATATGAGAGTTTATTCGTCCTTAAGAGATTCTTCTCATAGTCTGTATCACCAAAATGAATTGTTGCTCTTCTCGTTCTCTTCTATGCTACATTGCAAACTTTAGTTTGGTATAACAGTGATCAACTCTTTGTGGTCTAAATTTTTTAAACTTGTAACTGATAGGGCTGTTTTAGCTTGGCTTTCAATACTTGCATATCGGAACAAGGACAAAACATCAGGGGATATATTGGTTTCTGTTGCTGATGTTGTGAAGGAGCACTGGGCCACTTATGGAAGGAACTTCTTTTCGAGATATGACTATGAGGCAAGCACTTTTTGTGTCTGTTAAACACCTTTTAGCAGTTATTTTTAGTTTCCGTCTTCTGGAGTGATTTGTCGATTACTTGTTTGGCCAGATGATTAACTGCAACACTTTGTCATTATTTTCTGACCAGGAATGTGAATCAGAAGGAGCAAATAACATGATCGAGTATCTTCGGGATTTGATTTCTAAAAGCAAGGCTGGTGATAAGTATGGTAAGTTCTCATTTTAAAGTCAAATTTGTCTACATTCACAGCATTTTAAGTACTGAAGGTTCTCCTGCAGGAAGTTATATCCTAGATTTTGCTGATGACTTCGCCTACACTGATCCTGTAAGTTCTGATATATCTTAGGAATGAGAATGTCTAACTATCTTCTTGAAATTCTTAAGTAGTTGTTGTGCATTTCTCAGGTCGATGGAAGTGTCGCATCCAAACAGGGGGTTCGCTTTGTTTTCAGTGACGGGTCCCGGATCATCTTTCGACTATCGGTCTGCATTGGCTCCTTATTCTGAGAAAAGTAGTAGAATAATCTGAAGTCTAAACAACTGAAACTAAATCGTAACGCTGTAATCCGCTTTCTTCAAACACTGAAAAAAATCCGTATAATTTCACGTTGCCAATTAAAAAAGAAAAAGAAAAGAAATCCGTATAGTCTTCTAACTCGTTAAACTAATCTCTATCGAGTTCATCTTGAAAAGCATGTTAAAGTGGCCAACTGAGACGTTTAAGTTGAGAGGGACTAGTATCTTATTATGTTGTGGGGGGATTTTGTCACCAATCTCTTCTATTTTATCTGGAAACTGCACGCTGTAGTTTGTCAAGTGGAATCAATGGAGATCTCAATTTTACAGGGTACTGGGTCTGCTGGTGCAACAGTGAGAATATATATCGAACAGTTTGAGCTGGATGCATCCAAACACGACATGGATGCTCAAATTGCTTTGAAACCATTGATAGGTTAGATTGTTCATCTACGAGCTTAACTATGAAATATTCCCATTTCCTTGAAAATTTATCTAGTTATCTTTTGCAGATCTCGCTCTTTCTGTATCAAAGCTAAAGGACTTCACAGGAAGAGAGAAGCCCACTGTCATCACATAAGGTCATAAATATCTGCAACTACAATTGCTTAGGGGAAGCCTTCTTGTGACAGTTGTAGCAGGTTGGACGCTTCCTTTGTTCCTGAATTTTATGTGATGCATGGTTCTTCCTCATTTGGCTGCATGTAGACATAGTCTTTTAAGGACCAGAATTAAAATCATGTAAATTATGTATAATTATCTGATGAAAATTAGAACACATGATTGGAGTATTTAATCAATAGAAAGCTGCTGCACTAGAATTTTTATTTCTTCCTAGAAATTTCTTTGGCACATTAGAAATTGAGACTTTGAACTAACTTTTGCCGTGTCTTTTCTGAATTATGTTCCAAATTAACTGTCCGCACTCGGTTCCATTAATTAAACTCTTACTCTGTCAGTGATTATGATGCATGCTATGATCTTCTGTGGTAGCTTAGTCTATCTTGGCCAAAATAACAGGGTTGTCTTAGCTGAGATACTTGTGAGATACCTGCTCTTGACATTTTATTCCAGAATATAGGACCATTCTCATGCCTCGTACTGGCTGTTGGTGATGGCGTCTTTGTGGGATCACTCTAGTTCCTTCTAAATTAATTAGTCTATTTCAGATGTTTCCCGTGAGATTTTTGGGCATCTGTCTTTCTGATCCTCATCTTCATAGTTTATGTACTAGTATCTGTTCCCTGGTGTTATTGTGCATTATTGAAGACCATGCTTTGAAAGGTTAATCATCCTATATCCTGGGATAAGTACTTTCAATAAGCAGTAGCTTCCTTTTTTCTTTAAGAAAACTATACAGGATTGAGGACTTATTTAATCAAGTTTTGCTATTTGGTAGTTATTTTGATATGTTGGATATAATATTTCAGCTTATAAACACCGTGAATAACATACTGTTATGCAAGCATTTCCTGAACTCCGTACAGAAGCATGGGACCTTTGCTTAAGGTAGTCATGTAATACCTCATTAATGTTAAGGTTGAATCTATCTTGGGATCGTAACTTGCCCTTTCCTCGCTAACTTAAATGCCTTCTTCACTTTAGTAGATGAAATAGAACAAGGATCGCTCATGAAGAAATGAGGTTCTCGATGAAGTTTCCTATGATGGATTATCTATATGTTGTACTACGGAGGTAGTTCGCTGATGAGGTAACTTAAAAATGGTACAATGGAAATACATAGCAAAAACTTGAAGCTTGTCTAAGTCGTAAGTGGTCAAACTTGTCTACCGTACGGGCTTCTGCAAAAGGACCAAAAGTGAAAAAGCTATGAGCCAAGGGAGGATCAAAATTAGTAAGTATAAGTCAAGTCGAGGAGAGATTTTCTTGTTAGAAATCTTGGCTCCATGTATTGTACGAGATTCCATAGCTAGTTTTAGCTCCGACTAGTCTAGAAAAGGAGACTATGTGGAAATGAGGATGTCATTGTTCATATTGTGGAGTGGTGGGGAATCTTGTGACTGGATTTACCTCCAATAGATCACTGTAATCTTGTCAGAGAAGGTTGGAAAGATATCCAAAAAGGAAAAAGAAGTTCTAGAAAAGGTGTTTGAGGTTGTCATGTAGCAACTCGTGGAATTTGATCCTGGAAAGTGGGTTATAATGTGTGTTTGGAAAGTGGGTTCATTTGGACTGACTTGCAAGTCTGATAAATTTGTTACATAACTTTACCATGGAGAGATGTTGAGCTTAATTTGGTTGAATCAAACACATGCAAGGTTCAATCAAAGTGGGTTATTCTCAAATTGGACACACAAAAATGATAGGTGCAAAGCTCAGTGGGTTGTGTGCACTTAGCTTATACGATGTTCTATGAGTGATAGTACTTACTATTGTAGTTTTGTGAACTTAGGAATTCTTAAAATCGCGCTTAAATAGATTCAGAAGAGAGAAATTATAAAGTATATTTGATTCTTTAGTGAGAGCATAAAAAAGCATAAAAATAAGAGTTATGAATAAGCATATGTTCCAGTTCCCTTTGCATTGTGGTTTGAGTAAGCTACATATTTTCAAGTTAAAATTCTTCCACCTTCTCCCTCACTTTTGTTTCATATGCAATTCTACAATTTTATCATGTTGAATTTTCTTTGGGGAACTTGTTTTTGTAATTCCGTCGCTTTTGTCATCTTGTCTAATTTAGTAATCTTACACTTTATAATAGTATGTTACCCCTTGGGTGGTGACGGGTGAATCCAAAACCTGCGTAATTGGATGTAGTCACTGGGTTCAAGTTTAGGATTTAACTTATATATATTGACAATGTAACAGTACGTTAACCCGTCGGTTAGAGATGTTATTGTATGAAATTGGTTCTTCGGGACATTATCCCATCACCTCCTCGATGTTCCATCTCAACCTAGTGCCTGCAACTTCGTCCTAAGGGAACATACATGGCTGGGCCTGTTGATCAGCTGATTGCTTGCTAGTGTCTTCGGATTTTGTGGGGAATTTGGCACTTCTAATGGGAAAGGGTCAATTCAACTGTTCTCTCGTGTAAATTGTAGTGCCACTATCATATTCTTCCGAAGTTAGGTCCCTATCACCATTAAACTTCAATGTTCAACTTGGACAAGAATGATCTAACAACAACTCTTGCAATTGTTTCAAAGGTTTTGTCCTTTATCAACTCCAAAATGTGTTTGAACACAAACTACTTCCAATATGCCTAAGGGTGTGTTCGGTATGAAGGAAAATGTGTTCTTAAAAAATAAGCGAATTTATACTTATTTTTTCATGTTCGTTTGGGTAACGGAAAATAAGTGAATTTCTTACTTATTTTGTCATATTCGTTTGGTTGGTAGAAAACATTTTCAGAAAAATACCCACCCAAGCCCCACAACTCCACCCAACCCACCCCACCCCCACCCCCACGCCTCACCCCACACCCCCACCCCCAATTTTTTTGAAGTATTTTTTTTTTTTTTGAATTTTCTAAACCATCGCATCCCCTCCCCCCCCCCCCTCGATGTGGACCCATACCACACAAACCCCCACAACCACCCACCCCTCCACCCTCAATTTTTTTTGGAGGGGGTGGTGGGGTGTCGGGAAAGGGGGATGGGGCAAAAAACCAAAAAAAAAAAAAAATTCAAAACTTTTTTTTTCAAAACAATTTTTTTTGGGGGGTGGGGTGGGGCAGGGGGTGGGGTGGTGCAAAAATTCAGAACTTTTTTTTCAAAACAAAATTAATATTTGGGGGGGGGGGGTGGGGTGGTGCAAAAAATAAAAAAAATAAAAAATTCAAAACTTTTTTTTTCAAAACAAAATTAATATTTTGGGTGGGGGGGGGGGTTGGGGGTAAGGCAGGGTGGGTGGGGTGGGGTAGGGCAGGGGGTGGAAACCAAAAAAAAAAATTAGAAACTTTTTTTTCAAAACCAAAATTAATTTTTTTTTGGAGGGGGGGGGGGTGGGGTGGGGTGGGGTGGTGCAAAAAACAAACAAAAAAATTCAAAACTTTTTTTCCAAAACAAAATTAATTTTTTTTTTGGGAGGGGGTGGGGGTGGGGCAGGGGTGGGGGTTTGATTGCGGGTGGGGGTGGGATGGTGCAAAAAAACCAAAAAAAATTCAAAACTTTTTTTTTTCAAAACAAAAGTAACTATTTTTTTTTGCCAGGGGGTGGGGCAGAAGTGGGTGGGGTGGGCTAGGCATGGGGTGGTGGGAGTGGTTGGGTGGAATACACTTATAGACTTGTTTTTCCTACTTTTATTAGGGAAGTCATTTTCCCAATTTTTGAGGAACTTGTTTTCCTAAAGAAAATGTTTTTCAAAATTTTTGACCAAACGAACATGGAAAAATTGGAAAGCATTTTCCGGAAAATGTTTTCCTCCATACCGAACACACCCTAAGTGATATCATGGCGAAGCATGCACTCAAACACATGAACTAGTTCATGAGATTTTGTGTCTCCTTGGATCTCTGCTATTCCAGACTTACTGTCTTATGCTTTTCTAGTAAGAAGCAGCGTTTAGATGATGGGATTTTTTGACCAATTGAAGAAAATATATATGGGTGCCAGAAGCTTTACTTATGGCTTATTTTTGAATGGAGAGGACTGTGAACTGTATTTGATGTCATCTCAAAATAATCACACGATGTTCTCTGCTGTTCCAGACGTAGTGCTTTTGCTGTGTAGTCCTTTCGTTTGAGAAGCTTTAAATGATGGGATTTTTTAACCAATAAAAGCAATTTGATTGTCATAAGCTTCAGTGTGTTCTTGAATGGAAAGGACTGTATACTATTTGATGCCATCTCACAATTAATCAAGTTTACCCCTTGCCGCCCCACCTAAGTTCTTTCTCTTGATTTTAGTAAAGAATTTAAGATTGGTTTTTGGTAAATAAACTGAAATATCAAGCAAGCTTGATGGTTAAATATGCCTTCACAAGCGCAGCAAATATTGAGTCGTCATTGAAATCAATTGTTGCTATGCATCCAGACGCTGTTTAAAACAAATTTGGAGCTCTTAATGTTAATGTTTTTCGTCCGAGTAAGTTTTGTTTTTTGGTAATTCTTTTTAGGATATCATATGAACTTGACATCAACTAAAATCTTATTTTGATGATGACTGGTACAAAAGCAAACGCACTTTGTGTAGTGGTAGCTTTTGTCAAAGGTTTCAATGGGAAAGAGAGTTCTCGTACTGGGATCTTAACATAATCCTGGGAAAGAGTACGGTGCTCACAAAAGATTTGAAAACGAAAACTTGTTTTCTTTGGCTCCAAAGTGGGAGATGAACCCATGCACCACACTACCACATACTTATTATTACTAGGATTATATATTTTTTTTAATAGCGCACCTCGACTAATTTTATGGGTCGAGTACCTGCTATTTCCCATTAACATAGGTATCGGATATCTCTATCTACCAAGGCTTGGATAGACAGAATGAAATCACCTAGTTTTCTTGCCTCCGTTGAGATTTGAACCTAAGATGGTTCTCAACTGGCTTCATTGATCAATAAGCCACATAAATATTATTATAACCTACTACCGAAAATGAGCCTTGCGACAAGATGAAAGGGGTGCTGTTATGACTTATGTCTCTTAATTAATGAATCGAATGGTCCATGATACTTCGTTTGATCCTAATTTAGGAGGTAAAATAGGAAAATCTAATATTGTATACGATATAGAGTGCTAGCAAAAAAAAAAAAAAAAGAATCATATTAAAGAATAAAGGGAACCATAAAGCGCAATGGTTTTCTCTTATGGAGTTTCGCTTCTTGAGTTCAAGTTTTGCTTTCCGCTTTGCATGTTGATAGGAGTGCAACTCACCAGCAGTCTACTAAAGTGATTTTTTTTTTTCCGGTACTCGCATTGAAATCCGATTAAATTTGGATTCGCGCCGCATAGAGCCATTCGGGGGAAGCACTCCCTATCAAGATTTTTTTTATACTTAGGGCTTAAACCTGAAGCTTTTGTTAAGGGAGGAGTAGCCCCATCCGTTGCATCACATCCTTTGGTGGTAAGGTGAGTCTTCACTTACAAGCTGGCAGAAATCTCAGCAGACGTGCTTATTATTACTATGTAAAAAAAAAATGCTTAGTTAATTCTTCGGTATTAGGGAAGTAATCAAACATTTAGTAGCACTTGATCTTGAGTCGAACTCATCGTGTCGTGTGCAAAAAGAACTATACACTGTTATGACTTGTAAGTTGTAACCCTCTTCTTTTCTGTAAATTTCTTCCAGCATTTCATTTAAACTTTTATAGTGATAAATAGTCAGAAACTATACAAAGTTGACTGAATCAGGGACTGCATTATGTGTTGTTCGTGGACTCTCTGCTTTACCTTGATATTTTTCGATAGCTTTCAAAACACTATAATTAAAATGTCGAGTATCTTTGATATCTTTAAAGATGTGCAAGAAATTAGCTAAAACAAAATTGCATCGTAAGCATTAAGCAAGTTCAATCGTGATTTTATTATGTTAAGAGCATTAAAGTTTGTACCTAAACCGTGATATGGTCTTCGGTAGTAGTGAGACGGGACGATTTGTAAACTATTTGGTGATAGTTCAGCTCGAAAAAGTGAACAATTGATAGTTGAGCTGTGTTTTGCAAACTAATTGATGATAGTTTAGGTAGGAAACTCTTACACCTGATAGTTCAGCTAGAAAACTCAAAAAAAGGTGATATTTGAGGTGTGTTTTTGACCATTATTTCTTTCATTTTTAATACTCCACCAAGTGTTTACCAGGAAAAATACTGGCAAATTAGGGTTGTTGAAAAGTTGAATTAAGGATTGCGTACAAATAGGCAAGGGAATTCATTTGAATCACCTTCGACCGAAAAGTAAAGTATATTGTGCAAATAAAATAAAAATAATTTATTTCTGATCTTACATAATACTATATAAGAACGGTTGAATCGACTTGACATAAATGTAATATTTTAATGTAATAGCTGAGGGGCTCAAAAATTGTTTTAGGTCACAAATTCAATTTCTTGATGACATTCTAGTAATATGGGATGTTTCCCTCATGTTTGATGTAATCAGGCTAGCCTTCATAAGAGGACAAAAAGGTGTATCATTTGATCTTGACGTAAGTCATCCTGACTGTTCATTTCGTCAAATATCTGAATCATTCGGTTTTGATTTTTCGAATCCCTTATATGAGTTCGAATGATTCGCTAGCAAATTAAAGAGGACAAACTTTTGGAACCATTGCCCATGTAGCCAGCCCTAGTAATCCCAAAAAAATCCAAGACCAAAATCAGATAAGATTGTCTTTGCTCCCCATTTTAATGAAATCAAAGTCCTCAGCAGACCCACCAACGAATTATAATGCGAAACATAGAGGGGAGACAATGAAGAAAGGATAAAAAGTAAACCATCTTTTAGTGGATAAAGATAGGAAACTGTGTTTGTCTAATTTAGACAGTTGCAAATACATATACTTGTTGAGTTTGAAGTTATATGTGAGAGGTATAGTTGTAATATTAGTGATCCAACCTTACAGGGTCTGTCAGTTTCATGGGATTTATTCTTGTAGAGAACTCATTTGCCCCACATTTTGTCTTCATGATACTGTGACCGTTCCACGATCATGTTAGTTGCCTCCTTTGATGGAACTTGTACCTCTCCTCCTTTTACATATATGTGTTGCTCTTTTTCATAATCATCTCGTGATAGCGGAACAACAACAACAACATACCCAGTTGAACCCATAGTGTGGGGTCTGGGGAGGGTTAAGTGTACGCAGACCTTACCCCTACCTTGGAAGGTAGGGAGGCTGTTTCCGAAAGATCCTCACCTCAAAAGAAAGTAAGGGAAAAAAGTCAGATACAGACAAGCAAATCAAAGCAATGCGAAAATGAGAAATAACAAGAGCAAAGAAGTCATGATAAAACAGCATGGAAAGACAAGACCCAACACATAAAAGTAGGAATCAAAGGGCAATAAAAAGTAGAGCAAAACTACGCCTACTAGTGCGACAGAAAAATGAGACTACCTACTAACCTTCTATCCTAATCTGAGCCCTCCACAACCTCCTATCTAAGGTCATGTCCTTGGTAATCTGAAATTGCGCCATGTCTTGCCTAATCATCTCTCCCCAATATTTGTTTGGCCTTCCTCTACCTCTCCTAAAACCGTCCATAGCCAACCTCTCACACCTCCACACTGGGGCATCTATGTCTCTCCTCTTCACATGCCCGAACCATCTCAGCCTCGCTTCCCGCATCTTGTCCTCCACCGATACTCCCACCTTATCCCGGATGTCTTCATTCCTGATCCTATCTCTCCTAATGTGCCCACACATCCACCGCAGCATTCTCATTTCTGCGACTTTCATCTTCTGCACGTGAGAGTTCTTGACTGGCCAACACTCAGCCCCGTACAACAGAGTCGGTCTAACCACCACTTTGTAGAACTTGCCCTTAAGTTTTGGTGACACTTTCTTGTCACACAGCACTCCGGAAGCGAGCCTCCATTTCAACCATCCTGCACCAATACGATGTGTGACATCATCGTCAATATCCCCATTTCTATGTAAAATAGACTCAAGATACTTGAAACTTGCTTTCTTTTGAATGACCTGGGTACCAAGCTTTATTTCCATCTCAGCCTCCTGAGGTACGCCACTGAACCTGCACTCCAAGTACTCTGTCTTGGTCTTACTCAACTTGAATCCTTTAGGCTCTAACGTCTGTCTCCAATCCTCTAGCTTAGAGTTAACTCCGCTACGAGTCTCGTCAATCAAAACTATGTCATCTGCGAACAACATACACCATGGCACCTCACCTTGAATTTGTCGCGTCAATCCATCCATCACCAAGGCAAATAAAAATGGGCTAAGAGCTGATCCCTGATGCAAACCCATCAGAACTGGGAAGTGCTCCGAGTCTCATCCTATAGTCCTTACCCTGGTCTTGGCTCCATGATACATGTCCTTGATCACTCTAATGTACGCCACAGGTACACCTTTAGCCTCCAAGCATCTCCACAGAACCTCTCTTGGCACTTTATCGTAAGCTTTCTCTAGGTCGATGAATACCATGTGCAAGTCCCTTTTCCGCTCTCTATACTGCTCCACCAATCTCCTAACAATATGAATGGCTTCAGTAGTAGAACGCCCCGACATGAATCCGAACTAGTTCTCTGAACTAGACACGCCTCTCTTCACCCTCATCTCTATCACCCTTTCTCACACTTTCATAGTGTGACTTACTAACTTGATAACTCTATAGTTGTTGCAGCTTTGAATGTCGCCCTTGTTCTTGTAAAAAGGAATCATTGTACTCCACCCAGTGGCGGAGCCAGAAATCTGGCTAAGGGTGTTCAAAATTATACAGTAAATATTTTTTTAATGAGTGAGTGCACCAAAAAAATTTAAATCGAA
The DNA here is from genome assembly GCF_019175385.1 of Lycium barbarum. Classification (NCBI taxonomy): domain Eukaryota; kingdom Viridiplantae; phylum Streptophyta; class Magnoliopsida; order Solanales; family Solanaceae; genus Lycium; species Lycium barbarum. Next base: position 110,500,402 of record NC_083339.1, on the reverse strand, counting down.
CTACATCATAATTAGCTTTGCGGTTTGGCATTGTAGTTTGTCTTCAAAGCATAATCCATCACTAAATTCAAAATGAATTTTGGTTTTTTGACGAAATTTTTAGTTGAGCAAAGAAAATCACAAGACACAAGTAAAATAAAAAAGTTGGAAGGTATCAAAAGAGAATAAAAAAAGAAACGGAGAGGAACGACACAGGAACCATCTTCAATAGCGTTTAACAGGAGGAGACAGTGAGATTTTAAACAAACCTTTTGAAGTAATTAAAAAGCAAATAAAACAGACTTATTATAAATAAAATTTATAAAACTATTAGCCCTTCTCGTGAGGGAAAAAACATCAATAAATTTAGAATTTTTTTTTTATAAATTTAGTTGAGATATTTTCAGGTATATACATAAAACTTAATAGTAATTAATATATTAATGAAATCATGAATATAACCATCTTTATTATAATTATAGCCTGCATTAATCTAAATCACAAATATACACTTACTTTGTTATTATACTTTAAGTCGAATATATTAGAAAATACTTAACAGAAAATGAAGTTAAAAAGGTATTGGCCACATATATATTTGCCTCTCAGAGTACTCCAAATCTCCCAACACAATGTCTCTGTCCCCTTCTTCGTTCAAGAGTTTATGGAAGTATGACTACCATCTCCGTCTAATGAGAGCTTCCTCCACCAACACTTTGCCATCCTCGTCCTTGATGCACTTCACTTGATCCAGGTCGCGTGCCTTCCTCTCTCTCGCCTTGGCAAGCCTGAACAACTTCTTATCCCCGCCTCTGTCCTCTAGTTTTGCATAAAGGCGTTCAAACGCCGCCCCTGTCAACTTGGAGCAAATTAAAAAAAACGTACTATATATGGTGAAATTAGAGCTACTATCATTTATGGTAATTTAATAGTAGTACTGGATTTTATTGGTGATTCGACAATCTTTTATTGTCTTTTTCAAAGATGTTAATCACATTTTTTTTTAAAAGATCAATTATTATTGTCGCTCTTATTTAGGGGTGTATATAGGTCGGGTTGGTTCCAATTTTTCAATTACTAAATCAAATCAATTATATCGATCTTTTTATATTTATGAACCAAATGAACCAATAAAAGTTGGATTTTTATTCTCGATTCATATTTTTTTGAACTTTTTCAATTTATTTTAATTGTGCTTTGACACGAAGCATCTTATAACAAAAAATTAGTTTGAGGACTTGTGTGTCCTTACAGGAGCCCTTCATGCTCGGGTACCTTTGTAGAACAATATGTTTCAACTATTTGAATTATTTGATTTTTTGTGAAATATGATGTAAATGCCATACTATTTTGTACAATCACATCAAATTCATTTCATTGTAACTAATTGCACACAGAACTATCAACTACAGCACCACAAAAGGTAGAAAAATTCATATTGGAAGCTTAAACTTAAAGGAGTTGAGTTCTTTCTAACTTTATAAACTTTATATACATGAAAACACTTGATAAAAAATGGATGGATATTATTGCTGCCAAGGACAAGAAAAACATTAGGGGCATAATCAGTGACAGACCTAGGATTTTTACCAAGTGAGTTCAATATATAAGAAATATATAAATAACACTGTATATACATATATATTTTTTAAAAACAAATTAAATATACATGTATATACAGTGTTATTTTTTAACGAAGTGGGTTCATATGAATCCACTTGAAACCACATAGGACCGCCCCTGGGCGTAATGGTTTCATTTAAGTTAATATCTATGGACGGGAGAAAACATTTGGTTTTGGTTTGAGCTTCACTTAAGTTTTATATATATATATATATATATATATATATATATATATATATATATATATATATATATATATATATATATATATATATATATGAACGATGAGGTAAAATTGCAAGCCCAAACATGGTGTTAAAATGTTAACAAAAACTATGACAAAGTATACATAAATTTTTGCAAAGTAGATTATAATAAATATTTTTTATGTAGAAAATAATTTTATAATGTCGGGTTAGTTTGGTATCAGTTTGGCTTTTTTTAGTTAATACCAAATCAAATTAATTATGGTCAAATTTTTTCTCAATATCAAATCAAATCACTAGTTAAATTTTTTTCTTCTTCTAATTTTTGACTCGATTTCTTGATTTAGTATAATTTGTTGGTTTTCTTTATACCCCCTATTGCTATGATGGTTGATATTATTAGTTTTCCATTATGACTGTCTAAATGAACATGCAATAAGAAGCAATTTCTGTATATGTACATGTACTATTCGTTTTTTTGGAATTCTTTTCTTGGTTTGTGAATTAATATAATATTTTCTTTCTTAAAAATAAACACCCAATTCCCTACTCATTTCTTGTAATCTTACTTTATCATTAATAAATTGGTAAGGGCGTAAGGTCCCAACTTCATCAGCATAAGGTGGTTATGTTTTGATTGAAAAAATTAAACAAATCTATTCATTAATTTGTAAGAAAGATGAAGCATTATGGCTTTTAGTAGTTAGTCGTTGAATCGACGTCATTTACGTGGATGATTAAATAGGAGTTTTCCATTAACCAACAAGTAATCGGGGTCAAAGTACTTAAAAAAGATTTGGTTAATCCTTATGGGGACCTTTCTGAAAATATCGCAAAAAGGTTTCAAGTGCTTCTGTCATTGTGATACTTATTGCATAATCTTTGATTTTATTCCGAAATTAATAGTTGATGGCTTTATCAGTGGTCTATGTTTTATTAAAGTTGACGTGCTTAATGAGCGATTAATTGAAAAGACGATCAAAAGAATCAACGATTTGTCCTCTACTGAATTGTGTGAATTATTTGATTTGATCCTTTTGAATTAGACTAAATGCAATTTCTCAACAAAAAAGTTCTCAACAAAAAAAGCATCTAATTATTACTCCCTCTGTCCATTTATGATTTCTTAGTATATTTTTTGAAGAGATAAGGGTTGGGTTAATAATTTTTTTTTAGTTTATTATGATCTTTTAATAATTTACCTTTAACTAACTAGTATCTGACTATCTAGACACATGCGTTGCGTGTGGAACCCGTAACTATTAAATCAAAATTTAAAAAACATAATTTAACAATATTTTAATTTTTTTCTTGATTTATAATTTTTTTTTAATATATTTTTCTAAAATTATTAAATGTATGTTTAGCTATATTGAAAAGAATGAAGGACCATAGGCTGTTTTGAAGAAGCAGAAGATGTCACGTTTATTTTCTCATTAGTGAATTTGTTTGCGCGAACGCAATCATAACAATAAAAATAAGTCTACTAAATAATCCTTTTATAAATTGGTCAATATTAAAAAATGAAGAAGAAACATGAGAAAAGTTTAAATGTTACCTTTACATCTATAAAAGTCATGTCTAGATTAAAAAAAAATCTTCTTAAAAGTACTATAAAATAATAATGCCTAAGCGAGAAGGCTTCTAAAATTACACAAATAACACTAACATAGGCATTTCTCCTTGTCATCCGAATATTTGAAAAATAACCAAAACCACCAATAGTAAAAAATGAAAGTTTTTTTTTTTTATTAATAAAAAATAGAAAAGGAATCTGCACCTAATTTTAAAACTGAAGTGTAGAAATAAATATTTTAATCACACAACAAGAACAGCGCATATCCCTCTCTAGATTAAATTACGATACCTGCATGTAATATTTGCATAATTTACATGCCTTTAATTACTTCAATTTTTTTTTTCTCATCGCTGATACGATATTAGTTTAGGGAATCCAGCTAATATAAATTCGTGCACCAGAAGATCCCTTGAAGGAAGATAAGGTTTTTAAAAAAAGTCATTTCTGAGACTCAACCATAAACATCTAATTAAGAGAGTAAGAATGAAGGTATTATATCCATTTCACCACGAACCTTTAGTAAATTTTAGTATGAAGGTATTATATCCATTTCACCACGAACCTTTAGTAAATTTTAGTACTCTAATTATTAAAAAACGTGTAAAGTAATACTTGTTAAATACACGAGGGAAGTAAATTTTCTTATCAAGAATTCCAACATTATTCTATTGATAACATGTCTCTTAATTGTTATGACTTTTTGCCTCGTAAAGGAAATGGTTCCAACAGTCACCCTGTCCCACTCCGTCGAAAGAAGGGTGATCTTTTCACATTATAAAATAAAGTAAAAGGTACGTAAAATAAGAGAAAAAAGGACCCTGGAATGAAAAAAATAAAAAAAGAATCATGATAAAGGACATTATTAAGTATTTTACCTTTTTCAGTGAAGCAGAGTGACGGGCCTTGAATCTCTTGATTATGAATGCAAGCAACATTTCTTCTTTCTAGCTGCACGTGTTTGTAAGAAAGTATTAATTATTAAAGAAATTTGTTGAGAAATACTAACTTAATATGTATGAGGAAAGTGAATTTCTGTGTCTAGAATTTCGATTTTTGTTTGATTGAGGAGCCATCTCTAAATTTGGTTAGAGCTTTTATGGATCTAACAATCTCTCTCAAACTCTCTCAAAACAAAAATGATGAAGTAATCCAATTAGAAAATAGAAATAGCAGATTAAACGTACATGAATATAAGTTGAAAGGGAAAAAGGTATAACAAATTCCACAAAAGATGACCGCTTAGCTTCACAAGTAAATTAACGTGAAAGGAAAATAAAGTAAAAGGGAATATGATGATTTACTCTTATATCTCTTCAATAAATATGCACTCGATTCAACTCTTGACTAAATATTTAAAAAGAAAAGGCTGAATAATTTTATTGGTATTTGAACAATCAAAATATCATCCAATAAGTATTTGTTTCAACTCTTCAAATTTATATATTTATGCTATGTAATTAATATTGTTTGCTTCAAGAGCAATAAATAATAAGGGAAAAATGAAAAAAAAATTATTATATCTTGATTTTGTAAAATGACAAGTAGTTTGAGACAAATATTTTTAGTAACATTATCAACTAATATGGGACTGAGGTAGTATCATTACTCCCTCCATTCTAAAATAAATAAATTTTTGAGATTTTTTCTTCGGTCCAAAATAAGTGAATTTCAAGAGGTTATTATTTAAATTTTTCCAAAGTTACCATTTTCTTAAATAGTTTTTTCAAAATCCCAATACTCACTATTTCAAAATTTAAGAAAAATTTGAAAAACGACGTAGGGTAATTTAGTCAAATGACCTTTGATTAAACTTATTAATTAGATTTCTCAATGTGTGTACCACACTTGTAAAAAATCATTTATTTTGAAAAGGACGGAGTGTAATTTGCTTAGTGATTTGTCTACTTCCTCGGAGAAATACTGATGATATATAATGGGCGTGCGTGTGTGTGAAATTGAGGAAACAATGCACGTGTTGAGCTCCTTTTACTTTAAGTAGAGAGGGGCATGCCACTTTTTCCTATCTCTATTTCCAGAAAGTATTTTGTTTTGCTTGTTAATTAGACTGTATGAATGATTTAGTGACGAGGCTGATTGTCTGCTCAGTGTTTCATTGATATTCAGGTCAAATAAAAACGACAAAATGGGAGTACCATTAAAAAACCGCTATCATTTTCTAAACTTATGGGATGTTTAGCCAAGCTTACTTTTCTCCCAAAAATACTTATTTTTTCAATAAGTGCTTATTTTAAAAAAAGTGAGGTGTTTGGCCAAGCTTTTAGGAGAAAATAAGTACTTTTGAGGAGTAGCAGAAACAGTTTTTCAGAAGCTAAAAAAATAGTTTTTGCCCAAAAGCATTTTTTGGAAAAGTACTTTTGAGAAAAATACACATAGAAGCACTTTTTAAAAGCTTGACCAAACACTAATTGCTGCTCAAAAGTACTTTTTAAATTAATTGGCCAAACACAAACTGCTTTTAGCCAAAAGTATTTTTTTGAAAAACTGATTTTAGAAGCTTGGCCAAACCGGCTATTAATTAGTAAGGTTGAAATCTCTTTTATATGGAAAAAAAAATCTCATTAAAAGTCAGTTATAAGTACATATTTGACTAAGTGAATAAGTATGCAGAAAACTAGTAGTATATGACTATTTGGTCAAGGAATATGACTATTTGGTCAAGGATCATCAATCGTCATTTGTTTCTGATTTCGAGTCCAATTTTGTCTAATATCTGTTAACTAGTTCTCTTCACATTGACTGAGAATGTTTATGACCTTTATATTGTCTTGGAAAATTAGCTCTCACATTCAGGTGTTAATCTTTTGGATTGAGTTAGTTTTAATATAAGCGGATTTAAAATTTGAAGTTTATGAGTTCGGTATTGTCATTGAACCCATCGGTCATTTGAGTTAATATTTGTATAAATTTAATAGATTACTTAACACATATACAAAGTATGAGATAATGCTATTCGGTTGGGCATGGCAATTGACAACCAGAAGTATTACCAACACAACAGTGATCCATAAATGAAATTAAAGTGATGAATGCTTTTGTGGATAAAGGAATGATTAAAAGAAGCAGTTAAGTAACATAATATATGTCCATGGCAGCTTCATTTTAGTTATTTGTAAACAATATCGTACTATTTCAGGCTGTTGGTTTTATTAGTTTCCAGGCCCCTAAATTCATATATATCTATAGTACTCCTTTTGAGCACTATCTGACTGACTTCCTTTTTCTTTTTATCTTGAGGATCTTGGTTTCCTGGAGTAATTAGTCACATTATCTCTTAAAATCAAGCTTTTAGAAATACTTGAGTGTTGCTAAATTGCCACACCAATTTGATCCAGATTTGGCCACACTTATGTAAAAACCACCATAACTCTATTGTATAATTTTAAATTAAGATAAATTTTGAGAAGAAAAGATAGAAATGACATTAAGTAAGCATAAATTATTAAATTTGACCTAAATAGTCATATGAATTTACCTCATTTGGGCCATTGTGGCCAAGATAGTATGACCAAAAGACCTTATTGTACTTTTTATATGTTGAGGAGGCCAAAAGTTAGCATTTAGCTCGAGTTAAACTATTATTTCATCTATCACCATAAGAATGAATCTTGTCATTCCCATGGAGGAGTGTTAACCGTTCATGCTTCGAATTTTTAGATGTTCGGTATCCGAAGCTCATTAGTAGAGGGTAAAACGTATTAGTGGACTTATTGAATTCTAAATTTATTATTTATACACATATTGCTCGATAGGATTAATTTGGTTCAAACACTATTATAATCACCTATGAAATTATTGGGCTGGTTTTAGTATTGAAGTCTATAATTAAACATGGAAAGACAACTGAAATCTAGAATTTATCACCATGACTATGTTAAAGGAGCTATGTTTCTCATTGCCTCCTTTGCTTGACTTGATAAAGCAAGAAAAATCAACAATATTGCCAAGATGATTTTGTCGAGAGTATGTTTGTGCTTTGTTAGATAGGTTTCACTATTATGTTAGCATCATCTACTTCTCCTTTATAGTTGCTACAGCCCGGAACTTTTTTAACATTTTTTTTTTTTTGGAACTAAACTAACCCGTTAGAAAAAAAAAAAAATCAAAGTAGGCTTCCCTAATAAAACCCACTACAACCTCCCATTTCCAGCATACTCTTCTCTTTCATTTCCTCTATTTTCACCCTTTCAACACACTTTTGCACTCCCAAAAACATGTCTCAAAGTTTTGAAACTTCAAAGTTTGCTATACAACCCGATATTTGTGATTGCAGTTATTACTGTAAAATAAAAACATCTCAGACCCAAGATAATCCGGGTCGCCATTTTTGGCGTTGTAAAGAGCCCGAAGTAAGTGTTTTTAGATTTTTTAGTGTTTTTTTTCTTCACGTTATCCACATAGTTTACTTTAAAAAACTGATTTCTTGTAATGTTTATAGGATATGGGCGGTTGCAAACACTTTTGGTGGGAAGATAGCATTCACGTGGATAAAACGGTGGCGACAAAGTTTAAAAATCCACTTTTTGATAGAGATATCGCGACTTCACGTATCTCTAGAGATACCGCTAAGTTGGACTCACAATTTAAGTTTGTGGAAGCTGAAGAAAAAATTGAACTTTTGGAGGTCTTGCTCACCGGTTCCGAAAAAAAAATGAATTTTGCTAAAGGCTAAACTTAGAGACGCTCAACACGAGAAAATAGATTTGAAAGAAAAACTTAAATTGTGGAAGATTATTTGTGCTATATTGTTGTTGTTCATTATTTATATGTATTTTGTTTATTAAGTTTAATATTTCTATGGATTATGTTTTTTACTAGTTGTACCTTTTCCCCTATAATGTAATCCGCACCCTTTATGTACTAATTTATTTGTGTTGCTTTGTTAAATTGTCAATTAATAATAGACTTTAACAATAAAAGTAAATTAAAAACATGCCAAACTAATTCAAATTGATGACTTCATCATAAAATAACAATACAAATTAACAGCCTTAGTCCGAAACTTAAATGGTCCATCATCTAAGACAGTGAGCCTAAATAGACCCCAATCGTCATTAGAATAGAAGTCCTCAATATCGTCCTCAGAACGATATTGGCGGTCTCTTAACACACATATTTTTTCAGGAGATGTTAGTTCTCTACCGGTTGATGATGCTTGTTCTTCGGCCAACTTTACATATAAAATCTACGTCTTGCCAGCATTATGTTGTTTTCTTTTCTAATCCTTTGTACGGAAAGCTTGCAAGTTTCTGGACCTACTCGAGGCATGGTTATTGAGTACCTTGTTGGGATTGGAGGTTAAGATTTTTCAAGTCACGAACAAGACATTCTGATTCGGCAAGCCGATGTGACTATTTTCGACGTAAACCGCAATAATATTCTCGCGGATCTGAATATTTCACACTGCAGAAATCATCATTACGCTCTATAAGAAGGTGGGGATTTAGCTCGTCTAGTTTGAAATCACTGGTATCACTCGAAAAACTGCTATGATTTGAACTCTCATCATCACTGCTATTTGGTTCTTTTGGAAGGAGTAAAGACCAAGTTGAGTTTCTACTACTCGACATTGAATATGTTGTAGTCTAATAACAAAAAAAGGGGCTACTTACAGTTGCAAAACCCCAAGTACCCTCGGGGGGGGGGGGGGGGGGGTCTTCATGACCCTACCTACTTACCTTAATATAAAAAAATATTAATCTTCATCGGACATTTCACAGTCCAAATCCCACTTGGATCTAAATCTTATGCTACCATGTACACCATATTCTACCCTATGGTAACGTATTTGCATCCGATTGTTATCTTCGCGAAAATGATTAAGAGAAAAATTAAACTTTTGTGGAGTTCCACAAGGCATTGACATAGCATATTTTTTTGGGCGTTTAAGCCCTATTGAAGCTAACTTTTGCTCCAATGCTTCAGTCTCCCTAACACGCCAATTCCACTCATCTCTCATTGTTTTATTGTATTCTCGATTGAATCTTTTGTTAGGGTTATTTGAGTAATGAAAATCATCATCATCTAATTCACATGTCCTACCCATTGCTTCAAATATGTTTGCTGGGGTAAAACATGTAATAGAATCAAGATTACCGAATTGAGTGTAAAATGTCATGATAACTCGTTTTAAAGTGAATACTAGTTGTTTGTCAATCATGTTATATATAGTACTGCATTTTTTGACCGTTTTATTTGAATTTAATTTGTATTGCGCAACATTTCAATGCGCAATATAACATGATTTGACAACACATCATGGTTGAAAATTATAGCTTTTTTATGATACCCATGCTCGATTTGACAATAGTTCATGCATGCCAATTTCAGCTTTTTTTATGACACATAAAGAACCGATTTGACAATACAATGCTACAATTTTTGACCGTTTTATTTGAATTTAATTCATATTACGCAACATTTCGATGCGCAATATAACATGATTTGACAACACATCATGATTGAAAATTATAGCTTTTTTATGACACCCATGCTTGATTTGACAACACATCATGCATGCCAATTTTAGCTTTTTTTATGACACATAAAGAACCGATTCGACAATACAATGCTGCATTTTTTGATCTTTTATTTGAATTAATTCATATTACGCAACATTTCAATGCGCAATATAACATGATTTGACAACACATCATGCATGCCAATTTCAGCTTTTTTATGACACATAAAGGACCGATTTGACAATACAATGCTGCATTTTTTGACCGTTTTATTTGAATTTAATTCATATTACGCAACATTTCAATGCGCAATATAACATGATTTGACAACACATCATGCATGCCAATTTCAGCTTTTTTATGACACATAAAGGACCGATTTGACAATACGATGTTGCATTTTTTGACCTCTATATTTGAATTTAATTCATATTACGCAACATTTCAATGCGCAATATAACATGATTTGACAACACATCATGCATGTCAATTTCAGTTTTTTTATGACACATAAAGGACCTATTTGACAATATGATGCTGCATTTTTTGACCGTTTTATTTGAATTCAATTCATATTACGCAACATTTCAATGCGCAATATAACATGGTTTGACAACACATCATGCATGCCAATTTTAGCTTTTTTATGACACATAAAGGACCGATTTGACAATACAATGCATGAAATGACGAAAATAGTGACTATTGCGCAACATTTCAATGCGCAATAGGGATCAATATGAATCTATTTGAGAAGAATGTTGGACGAGGTAAAAACTCATCCATTTCATAGGTTTAAGTCTCTTAAGTCATTCAAAAAAAAAAAAATCAAACTTCCTACAAAAAATAGCTCAAGATATTCCACCAGTTAAGGTTTCACTACATTGGGATGGTATTATCCTTGATGACAATAGTACAGTTCGTTACAATAAAAGACCAAACACTCATGTTAAATGTCCACTTGAAATGTCTTATGAATCACTAGTCACTTACATATATGAAAAAATGAACGTTAGTCCAGATGAGTATGAAATCTCTATAACAGGCAGATATCCACAATTAGTTTCCCATGGTATAGTGCTTTATAGTAGGCATTATATCAATGATGATGATTCTTTGAGGGATTATTTGAATGCGTCCGAAGAATATAAACATTTAGTCGCCATTAATGTTCTTGAGAGTATGTTGAAAAGATACCCCAAGAGGTCCCGCAAGAACAGCGCAGTCAAGTTAACACTTATGGAGATATTAGTTCTTACGGGGACATTTTGAGTGGCCAGGTGCTGCTGGAAAATTTTACCCAACAATTTAATCAAACTTGGTAAATATGCATTCTTATATTATTATTTTGTGCAGTAGCACGTTTTTATTGTATGTATTGGTAAATAACCATTTTTAAATCTTTGTAGGGGTTATAGACCTGATACGAGTAATATTGGGCAATCATCTCAATTTAGTGAAGCAGCTCATTATTATCAAAACTCTCAGTTCAGTGGAGCTGATTATTTTAATAATTCTCAGTTCGGTGCAGCTGATTATTATCAAAACTCGCCAGTGGTACCAACTGTGGATGTTGGGCAGTCCTCTCAGTTTGGTGGAGTTGATCATTCTCCACACCATGCTCATTCTCAATATATGTAGGTTCATCACCTTGATGTTAAATAATTAATATATATATATATATATATATATATATATATATATATATATATATATATATATGAATTTGAAATTTAAAATATGCTTTTTATCATGTAGGACGAGGCCTTTATTAGATGGCGCTGATTGTCCAAGTTATGTGGATACATCAGAGAGTGATGTCGATGAACTAGCTAATAATGCAGAGGTAACCGATGATGAAGATAGTGAAGGGGATGAAGAAGATACACATTTTAGTCCCCAGAACCAACCAGAACCAACTCACCACCACGTATCACCTCTAATGGAGGAAAACCTAATTCCTGACAGCCCAATGCAGTGGCATTCTGACTATATTTCATATCTTGACAGTCTATAAGGTCGTGAGGATGCATTTTCTTCACAATAGATGATGATGTAAGTCGCCAAAAAACGTGGATTGAACAAAAAAATCTCATGACTGATGAATGCGTCCTTGCAAAGGGAATGATGTTCGCATCAAAAAAGGCGTTGCAACGGGTTGTCAAAATGTATTATATAAAGGATATGAGGGAGTTTAAGGTTGATGACTCAACCAAATCGGTATAGAGGCTAGTTTGTAAGTGAAAGACTCAAGGCTGTCGGTGGTTGCTTCGTGGAATTGTTAAGCCTGATGGTTTGTGGAAAATCACAAATTCCATCCAAAGCACACTTGTGATATGGGACAAAGTTGAGCGGATCATTTTAATTTAGATATAAACCTGATTGCTCATGTGTTACTTAAAGACATTGAGGAAACTCCAAGGTAACTTAACTGACCTAGTACATTATATACCTTATAGCAATTAAAATATCATTGCTAAATGTTGTTTATTTAAACTTACGCAGGATGCCCATCAAAACTTGTATTAGCATGGTCCACTCCAAATATGGTAAAATCATAAGCAAGAGAAAGGGATTTCTCGGGCATAAACGTGCTTTTGAAATGATCTTTGGAACTTGGGAATCCTCTTTTCGGGCATTGCCGGGGTATATGGAGGCTCTACAACATGCTAATCCTGGCACTATTGTACAATGGCGGCTTTTAGAGGGCAGGATTTTCGACTTCGTCTTTTGGGCATTCAAACCAAGTATTGATGGTTTTGCTCACTGCCGGAATGTGATATCGATAGATGGGACGCATGTATATGATCGATATGACATTAAGCTTCTAACTGCAGTAGGTATGGATACTAATGGGTCAATATGCCCTATTACTTTCGCAATTTCCGCCAACGAGAGCAACGAGACATGGGGGATGTTCATGACTCATCTGAAAACTCGTGTTATTAAGGGTCGTCAGGGCATATGTGTCCTATCGGATTGTCATAAAGGCATATTTCACAATATGCATACTCTGGAAGGGTGGAAGCCTCCACGTGCTTACCATCGATATTGTTTAAGGCACTTAAAGGCTAATTTGCAAACAAAGTTTGGAAATGGCACAGTAAACAAATTGATGTGGGGGGCTGCGATGCAGCATCAACAAAGAAAATGGGCTGCAAAAATGGAGCTGCTAAGGGAAGTAAGTGAAGAGGCATATGTTTGATTGATGAAATTAGAAGTTGAAAAATGGACGCTTTATGCTGATGGAGGAAGGAGATGGGGCATGCTCACAACGAACAGCTCGGAGTCTTTCAATGGACTCCTCAAATCTACTCGAGGACTACCTGCCATCGCAATGGTAAGACTAACTTTCAAGTAGGTCATGGAGTGATTTGCGGATAAGACAAGGCAGGCCAGAGCCATATTAGCCGAGGACGGAACATAGATGCTAAAGCCCTACAAAAAGATGGAGCACCATAGAAGAAAGGCAGAGGGTCACCAAATCACTGAGTTTGACGTTGTTGAACAAGTGTATGAAGTTAGAAAAGGTTATTACGACGGTAAAGGAGGAAACAAATATATCATTATTGAGCGTACAAAATCATGCACTTGTGGTAAGTGGCAAACGTACTACATACCATGTTCTCATGCAGTCAAGTGCTTTGAGAGAATAACCAGAAATGTAACTGATTATGTGGCGGAGGAATATAAGGTCGTAAAATACCTTAGAGCATATTTCGGCCACTTCCATCCCCTTGGTAATATAGTTTATTAGCCAGTCGCGCCGTTTTCTATGGTTGCGAACAAGAAGCATATCCATAAATTGGGAAAAAACAAGCTAACCCGTTATCACAATCAAATGGATGTTAGCAAAAAGATTTAGTCTCGCAAGTGCTCGACATGTAAGCAATTTGGGCATGATAAGCGTTCATATAGGCAAAACTCGCGTGGTGGCAGCACATCTGGAAGTAGAAGAGTGTCTAGAACTTGATTTTTTTTTAAGTCTATTGTAATTTAATGATGTATTTCGTTGCTAATGGAATGAAATATTTTTCAATTATTATGAACCTCTCATATTGGGTGAATTATTTTTAAATATTATATTTATTTTTGCACATTCAAAAGGTGCGGATTGCACAATACAATAACAAAATAAAAAAGACATAAAAGAAAAAAACAACCTAATACAAAGCAGAGTAATATTTTCTTTTCTATCTTTCTTGAACCAAAAAAGTACTTTCATAGCTTTGAGAGTAAAACAAAAGAGATTAATCAAAACCCTATAAAATATGACACTTAAACCTAAATATAGCAAGTTTTCAAACGTACTTCGGAGCACTTCACAACCTCTAAAATGACAATCCAAATGTATATGTATACTTGATGTAATGAGTCGATATTATTGTACACTAAAAAAATATTAAGTTCTATATAAAATATTTTTATTCCGGTGTTTTGAAACGTGACTAATCTTAGATCAAAGTACGAAAAAAAAGCTTAATTTTGAGTTTGATTTCCAAAGACTAAAGGTTGGGGTCGGGGGGAAACAGGGTTTCACGCACAGAATCTGTGCGTGAAAGGGCTACAGTTTGGCCCTTTCACGCACAGATTCTGTGCGTGAAGCTTACTTTGTTTTTTTTTTTAACTGGTTAGTTTAATTCCAAATTTTTGTGTTTGGGTTAAAAAAGTTCCGGGTCCTAGTTGCTAATGAGTAGTATTATATTACTTTCAAAATATCGATATCATAAAAATCCCAAATCACTGCCATCCCCCGCACTCAATCAAAAAGCTAAGGGGCCGGGTGGGGTGTGTTTGGAAATGGTTAGTTTGACTAAGACGAAATGGTTGGATATAATACTTTACAATTTGAATTGTAGAAGAGAATAATCCTATAAATATTTTTTTATTTTATATTCAAATCTCTTAATGTAAAGATAAATATTTCTAAGGAAATTTCACTTAACATTTCTTTTTAAAAATTGTAACGGGCCACAAGCACAACCAACTATACCAATCTAACAGGCTTGGACTGGTCTATTTTTGACACCAACTGACCCATTAGATCAGGAAAGGGCTGGGCCGTCTGACTCCAAAGGTGAGCCTAGAGACGGAGATAGAGATAACTTGTTGGTGGAGTTCTGATTTCAGGATATATATTTACTTTTTTGATTTGATTTGGATGTTGCTTGAATTATATTTTGATATTTTGGATTTTATTTGGATGTTTTACTTTAAAAACTTTGTGTTTAATACTTTACTGGTTGGAATTTGATTGGATAACTGAAGTTTTGGGGTTTCATTGGTTGGAATTACTAATTTAGGGGTTTAATAGTTTAGAATTAGTGATTTGGTTTTGGCTTCTATTGTTTGTATATTGTTTCTTTTCTGTTTGGCAGGTGATGTAGCCGCATAAACAACTATTGCGACAAAAAAAAAAAGTTTTCAGATTTCTCATTACATTTTCGAGAGTAGTCATTGGAACTGTTAAAAAACATTTTCAAAATTATGAAAATACTAACAAAAGCGGTCAGAAAAGAGAAACAAATTCTAGCTGGTGAAATTTCCAACTATGGCAGTCATTTTTTTTAATGAAAAGATCTAGAACCATGAATATTTCGACGGCTTGGGTCGCAAAGGTGAAATATAAATATGTTTTATTCTTGGTACCATGGATTGCGTAACTGAATATTGTTGAAGTGTGTGGCCATCTCATTTAAAAGCTTAAGCTATTAGAGGAGCACATTTTATTTACTTAATTATTGTATCCTCAACACACCCCCTCACATGCAGACTTGATTATTTTTTATGAGCCAAGCATGTGAAAATCCTTTTTGATAATGAGTGGTGGTAAGATTTGATCTCAGGTGCTCTGTCTGCTCAAATATCATGATAAGTATGAATCTTGGGCATAACTCAACTCCAAAAGTTATCTCATGAGGGGAGGATTATTCATGACTATATAAATAGACCAAGGACCTGACTCTGATACCATGGTGTTGGAGTTGGTCTCCTTATATGGTCTTTGGACAATCCTCCCGTCATGAAGGTCACGGCCCGAACTATGGTCTGGGCGTAACATGACACTTGATGCCTGACTGCATGTGATCGAGCGAACCACATGACTTGCTGACTCAACATGGGCATAAACTGATGCGAAATAACTATGAACATGCACAAGTTAAGCAAAGCGTGGGGCCATAAATCATAAGTCTGAAAATATCATAATATCATAATGCGGAATAGTCTGAATAAACATAATAACAATGAGCAAAAATGACTAGACGACTCTGAATATTTGACATAACTTAACTGACTAGTCTATGAAACCTCTGACATGAATCTGACTACTAAACTATTTACCGAGACCAGGCCCCAGGCATACCTTATCTGCATGACTGAAATAAACATAAGTAAAGCTAAAATCCCGAATAGAATGGGGCTTACCAAAAGCTGATATGTGCTGATTGATAATGTCCAAATCCACTCCTCAAAGAGAAAGTGTACACAGTCGTATGCAATATAATTTACCTAATTATGAGTCGAAGTCGAATCCACAGGGAACATTAGAAAGGCGATTTAAACGAGTAAGGAATTATCACCAATATGGCTAAGCCAAACACTTTTTTAATATTTGATTTTTGGTTTAATAACTAACAAAGATAAAACTATCTAGAACACTGGTAAAATGATCAATGACCGCAAGCATGGAAACAAAGGAAACTACGCTCAAGTAACGATCCAATGCATTTCACGATTTTACAACTAAGAGCGAGTTTGCGTTAATCAGATAATGATTTCTAAAACCTCATTGAAAGTCTTCCGACCGAATCAATGAATTTCACTCTAAGCTTTTCCAAGCCTTAGAGTGTGATATCAAGCACAATCAATATAATCTCAAGTAAATTTTCTATTCCTAGCTCAAGTTATTAGATGAGGTTTGAAGCCCAAATTCTTGTTAATTAATGTTTCCCAACCTCAATTTTCCTCTTCTGAGCTCAAATCGAAATAAATGGGCGGGTCTCAGGGTTAGCTAACCCTTAAGAAATATTAAAGAACAAGATTAACTAAAACAACATTAACTCACTTCATTAGGAATAAAAATCGTTCCATACATAAGCAAAACAAGAGTTTCATCCAACACTTTAATCATAAAATATTTCCATAAACAAGATTCAAGTGAAGAAAATAGCTACTACACACTTGGATATTCATTACAAAGCAAGGGATCAAAGAAATGGAGAAAAGTTTAACAAAGTTCCCAATCCAATCTTCAAATCTTCAACCCCAAAGTGTGGTGAAAAAACCCTAGCCTCCAACACTTGTGTTTTTTCTGCCAAAGATGTTTTTCCAAGAGGTTTGATCGAGTTTTATGTGGTATGGGATGAAAAATCGTAAAATTCCAAGACTGCCCAAATTTACCGAGAAATCCTTCATCGCGATCGCTGGCAGGTCCCACGCGAACGCATGAAGTTTGACATGCGTGACTTCACAATTGCGCGAGTCCACATTGCGATCACGAAGGGTATTTCACTGGGCAGAAATTCCAATTCTTCGTTTCAGCTCTTTTTTTCCTCATTTTCACTTGGTTTGGTCCCAATTCTCTTCATGAATTGATGCTAGGGCTGGGCATAAATACCGAAAATCAAAAAACCGGACCGAACCGAACTTCATGAAACTGAAACCGAAAGAACCGAACCGAACCGAATTAGTTTGGTTCGGTGTTTGGTGTTCATCTTTAAAAAACCTAAACCGAAATAGCCGAACCGAACTTTGATGATACCGAATCGAAGAACCGAAATTTATACATTACCCAAAAAAATTAAAATAGTCCAGACCCATTAAGTTTAAGCCCAAAAAAAACCCAATTTTAATAAGCTCTCTTTTGTTTTTGTATCCCTAATTTTCCACTTCAGTTGAGAAAATCAAATATCCTTAATAGAGAAAGGTGACTAGGATGTGTCTTTAGGATTAATGTATGTCCTTTATGTGTTTTCTTAATTATTCTTATTGTATGTATATGACACCTAGTAATCCTATATTATGGTTATGGTTTTCTGTTCTTGTGTATCTTGTTTGTTTGATTTTGATTTTAATTTGTTAGTTTTATGTTTTATTGATTTTGAGAATATGAATTAGTGTAAATGGAATTGCTTCTAATATCATATCAAAAAAATCAAATTGAAAAACCGAAACTGAACCGAACCAAACTTCAAAAAACCGAAACCGAAAGAACCGAACCGAACTAGTTGGGTTCGGTGTTCGGTGTCCACCTTCAAAAAACTGAAATAGCCAAACCGAAGTTTGATAAAACCTAACCGAAGAACCGAACGTACATCCCTAATTTATGCACCTAAAATAATGGCAATACACACTAAGAATAGCCTTATATCATAGATAAAGGACACAAAAACCAAAGCAAAGAGGCTATAATAAGTGGTAAATTCGCCACTTATCACTGATCTGTCGTCTTGTAAATCTGCATCGTGAAATGCAAGCCCCCAGGCAAATAAAGGGGACAACAATACACTTGAATTGAACTGGTATGTAAAGCTACTGAATGAAATAAACATGGCACATGAAATAAGAGAACTGAAACTGTAAGCTGAACATGAACATAAGCATCATCTGACATGAGTAAAACGTTTCACGTGCATATATATATATATGGTGGGAGAGCCGTAGTATAACCGACAACATGGAATCACCACGTGGGTACGTGGAGTCTGGTACCTGGCCCGGCCAGCAGAGTAGCCCCACATCTTGCCAGGGTATGAGACATAAGCATGACATGAAATTGGATCCGATTCAACTGTCTGAAGATCGGTCCTAATCTGGGTGGAGCGACCCTTCCCTACATTGGTATAAGCAGTTTCAGGCTATTTGAGCCTTCTTGGTAAACCTATGCTACTCCCAAAAACGTGATTGTAATCATGACTTGTAAACTTGATTCATAAACATGGCTTGTAAACATGATTCGTGAGTGTAGTATAGCATGGATATAAGTACATAGTATAACTTGTATGAAAACATGGATGTGTCACGTCCCATTTTAGGATCGCGCGGGCACCTACCATTCCCATCTCGGTAGGCGAACCCTTAATCCAAAACAAAGTCATTGGAAGCAAAGAGACGAGATTCATTATCCTTCAAGATATATTATAATAAAAAAGAAGAAGTCAAACCAATATACTTAACGAAATAGCGGAAGTGTTTACAACAATTTAATAAATACACTGACTCATTTTTCCATGACCTGATCTAGACTAGTACAAGAGCGGCTAAGATTTAAACACTGAGTACAACAATAAATCTAAAGACTTAACCTCCATCTCAGAATGAGAATGATGGAGGCCTTCAAGGTAGGCACTGGGCATTATCCAAAAAACTCCAATCAATCAAAAACCTCAAAAACTCTACACCCCAAAAGGGATGTAGCAAGAGTATTATCAATACAACACTAGTACTAGTAAGCATCATAGGCCGACAATGATTAGAAATACATAACGGTAATAGAATCTACAATTAAGCGTAGTAGGAAAAACTAAGTCAACATCACACATCACCTACCACTCGCCTCAACAAATAGAAGGTTATTATTATCATTAACTCATCCTTAGGGATTCTTTCACTTACTACATTAACACTCACTTATAGATCATATAATATAAAATAGGTAACAATGCTCGAGAATCACTAGTCAACAATCATTACATAATTCGCTCGTGTTTTAAGAAAAGTTCTCTTATCATTAGTGTTCATTACTCATTCAACCTAGCAACTCATACACCTAGCAACTCGTACACACCTTATTAAGGCCACCTAGCACCACGCTTCCCAATCCAGGATCATAGCCTATGATTGTAGCAACTAATCCCAACTAGGGCTTAATCTGATTCAGTATATCACAATTATATTACCACAAATCATCACTTATGTTATGGCATCTAGACCCAACCATGCCAAGTCTCAGTACATCCAATCCGAATCCATATACCTCAACTATATCACAAGAATAACACAAGAATAACACAAGAATATCACAAGAATATCACAAGAATCCAAGGTACAATGTAATGCAATAATATATGAAATATGGATGCAATGCATATGCACCGATACACATGTACTCCGATGATGGAACATCACATCTCGGTACCCACTGGGGACTCACGAAATCCATGTATCAATCCTCACAATTCCAGAAAAGACCTCAACAATCGCTACCAGCACTCATACCCCGATTCCGGGATAAGATATCGGTCCTCACGTCACTCTCATCCAACTGAGCCTAGCTCATAATGGTGTTTCCTTGTATATTATCAATATATCAACAGTATATGATGAAGGATGAGAATGCGTGCAATGTATGAGTTTAATGTCAATAATCAAATCAATGTCAACAGTACCACACATGGGCACACCAACAATATTAATAAAAGGCTACACAATAATCCATAATAGTATCACAATCCTCGTCTCAAAACAACAACAAGTAACGTGCTACAATATCATCATCAAGATATAACACTAGTCACCAATATCTACTATCTCCACGTGGCAGCGAGATAATAACAAATAGAACAAGATAAGTCACAACACAACATGGCTAGCCCCAAATCACATAACAAGGCCTAACCTAAGGCAATATCCAACCTAACTTCATACCCGAAGGTTTACATGCATTCTCCGACAATATCGTCTAATATATGCTTCGCTAATCGAAGTCTTACCATAGGGTAATCATGAACCCACACTATACTAGTTTTACATAATAACCACTACCTCTTATACATTATCAATCTAAGTATCCATCCAAATCTCCGAGATCCTATACATGCATTCTCCATTTCATCTAACACTCGTATATAAAAGTCTAACCGGAGTCTTCCAAGAGAAGGAAGCCATAACCTACCTCAGGGCCGAACAGGTGTCCGAACATCCACTTAGATTCCATCTTCCATCTTTGTAGGGAATTTGTAGATCCGAGAGGTCTAAGAACGATGGATACATTCGAGTAAGCAATAATTTAGGAAATCGGAGTCATAGGGGTAAAATCATCATTTCTGAAATAATCATTCTTGATTCTTGATTATTGCTATTTCATATCTTTTATGTAAATCAAGGTTCACCTAAGTCAAACTTACCTCACTAATTCACATAAGACATTAATAACAACTAACAAGTTAACCCATTTGAGAAATAACAAGGATTTAGGCTTAGAACTAGTTATTAAACTAATTCTTGCAATGAGGAAGCCATCCTAGAGTTACCAATTATTCTAGGTCAATTACTACTACAACTACCCAAAGGTCTCATAAGAATTTTGATAAAGAACCTTTATTTAATGCTTTTCCATAATCATAAATGGTGTAAGAAGAAAAGAGGAATTAAAGGAAGAAGAAATGAGGGATTTAAGGAGGTTACCTTCCCAACATTTAGGTCTCAAGAAGCTGAAAATATCTCCAGTTGGCGGTTGTAACTTGGGGAAATGAATATTAGGTCAAGTCAATAAATGAGGTTTTAAATAGGTTAATCACTGGTCGTCTAACGCTTTAGCGGTCGGTCTACCGCTGAAGCGGTGCCTCGAGGCTGTGAAGCGGGCTGATGAAATCTTTCTCGCCTTCGCTTCAGCGAGGAATGGGTCGCTGGGGCGTGATCGCTATGGCGGTTAGCCTAGCGCTGGGGCGGTCTGACTGGGTGTAAGGCCCAAAAATTTGATATTTTACTCCTATTCGCATGACGGGTCCAGTTAGGTTAGATGTTAACCGGGGATACGTACGAACCGAACAAGTCTAGGATGTCAGGGTTTCGAATCTTTCGGGATTTATGGTAACGACTAAACGGGTCGTTGTAGGATGCATTTAGTATTTCATGAAAATATACATAAAAATTCATATCTTGCATTTAAAAACCCATGGAGTGTAAAGTATGAGTTTCATGGACTATGGACAGATTTTCAATAACCAAAATGGATTATCAAGAACACAATAACGAATTATTAGTACAAACATGGTATATCATGGTACATGTACTTAGGGTTATCATGAACATGTCTAGAACCCTAGTTTTTTATGAGCTTTCGTGTAATCATGGAAGAACATGGCGTAGGGAAGAATAATGATGTTGCCCATGTAGATAGAAACCCTACGTACCTATAAACACTCCAAAACTTGTAGTAGACTTCCAAAAGCTTGAACGTTGAACCTTAAGATGGGTTTTCTTGAAAACCTGATAGCGTCCAAATCCACTCCTCAAAGAGAAAGTGTACACGATTATCGCAATATAATTTACCCAAATATGAGTCGGGGTCGAATTCACAGAGAACAATATAAAGTCTCTTAAGAAAGTAAAGGATTTATCACATACTACACTAAGCCAAAAACTTTTTTCATATTTGATTTAAAAACTAATAAAAACAAAACTACTAGAAAACATGTAAAATGATCAATGGTCACAAGCATGGATACAAGGGAAATTACTCTCGAGTAGCGATTCAATGTATTTTATGATTTTACAACTAAGAGCAAGTTCTAGATGTAATTAAACATGGGCTACGTAGATTTATCAAAAGTCTCTCGACCAAATTGATAAATGTCATTACTAAACTTTCTCAATCCTTAGAATGTAGAAAATGTGAACACCTATTTTATTTCAAGTTAGCTTTCCTATCTCTAGCTCAAGCTATTAGATGGGGTTTAAATCCCCAAATCCTTACTATCTAACTCTTTTCTTAACTCTTACTTTCTTTCTCAGGCAAAGGAAAAGTATTTAAGCACAAATATGTTGGCCACCATTAAAAGTCATTAAACCTTGAAGAGTTAATAGAAAACATCAACTCACTTCATTAGAAATAAAAGTCATTTAATACATAAGCAAAACAAAAGTTTCAATCCAAACTTTAACAAATAAATATTTCCATAAACAAGATTAAAGTGATGGAATAATATGCTACAATCTTAGATATACAATACAAAGCAAGAGTTGAAGAAATGGGTAAAGAAATTCTCATTGAGTGCTTCCAAATCCTCAAACCCTAGGTGTAGTTCTTGCTCCTAAGCTTGGAAAATGGCCAAAGATGTGGGAAATTTCGCCTAAGTCTTCCTTTTATAATTCCCCCATTTTCCAAAGCCAAAATATGACAAAATAAGCCTCTAACTTTCAGTTTTGCAAATCTGACCCATTTTTGCATTTTTAGCCACTTTTTTCGTTTTCTTCAATTTGGCCTCTTTTGACTTGTTTTCACACGTTTTCTCTGCCGATCACTTCTAAATCACATAAACCTACGAAATAGAAGTCAACGACATTAAATGCACTACTTTATCAATCAAACATAGAAAAAAATCTAAGATTAAAGAAGAGATAAGTTGGTAAAATACTAACTTATCAAACCCCCAAACTTAAAACTTTGCTTGTCCTCAAGCAAATCAAAACTTACAATTCCCTTCAAAGGACATAACTCAATAGTGCACCAATATTATATCAAGTCAAAAAGGTCCACTTTATGCACAAAAGCATGACTTTGATTGGTACCAGCAATTAATCCAAGACATATGAATCACCAACAACTTCTCAAAAATTTCATTTCATGTCAAGTGATCACGCACCAAGTTAATCAAAGTAGCAATCAAGACATGACACTAGAGCTTCAATATTTGCCTCATTATCACAAATAACTTTCTTTTGTTCATTTCTCCTAATTGAAAAATGGAACACATTCACAACTCAAATTTCCATGTGCCCTCACAATCAAGAGAGAATCCCATACTCACTAAATGCAATTCAAAATACAAATGGGATATCAAATGGAAAGAATTGACTCTCTTCTCTCACAAAGATGTTCAAATGCACAAGTAGTACCATAAGCTGCCCTTCATGTATTTCTCTACTAATGTAGACACACTTGGTTCAAAATCAATTAGGGCTTAAAGGGTTGTAATGTAGGCTTTTGGTTAAGGTAGGACACAATTTGGATAAGAGTAACTAAAAAACTCCCTAAGTACTACAATTTGCAACAATCAAAGTACACTTCTTTCAAAACTTCTCCACCATTTTTTTCATTTTTCTTTTCATCATCGAGTCTTCCCTTTATTCACAACTCTTTATTATTCCTTTTTTTTCTTTTCTATTCTGCTACAGTGCTCTTTTTTCTTCTTCACCTTTTCACCATTAAAGTAACTCCCATCATAACTTTTCTAACCATCACCCCCAAAACTTAGGATTTTAGCCTATGTTTGCACTTTCAAAACACTTAGGGAGGTAGGATGCCAAAAGATAGGTCAATGAAGAACAAAAGGGTAAAGCTTGTAACATGGTGGCCAAGGAAAAGGTTAAAGGCTCAAAAGGGGTTGACTAGGGAAAATATGAAAGGGTAGGAAATTAAGGGCACAAAAACGATCCAAGGAAGGCCTAATATCATTTTCCAAAAAAATTTAATCTAGGATTTTGCTGTAAACACATTCCGGACAAGTTATAGACCATAAGATATGCAAAAGAACTCACAAATAAACCTCACCACACATGGCACATGAAAACCCAAGTAGAATATGTATCCAAAACATAATTGAAACAAATGAAGTCAAAAAGTTACTTCTAGTCTAAAGAGACTATTTAATGAACAAAAGAACCAAAAATTGAGTCTAAAAGTCACAAATGGAATCCTTACTTCAATCATTTTTAATTTTTTAAAATTCAAGAATTCATATGCCAAGGTTAAATATGTTGGTACCAAGCAAACCAAAAATTGGCCAAGAGGCAAAAATCACATCCCAACACCATTCTTACAATTAAACTAAAGAAGCTAGTGAAAAAAAATCATACTAATTTCAATGTCATTAAAAAATACCAAAATAAAATCAATCTACCAAATTATCTGTAACGACCCGTTTGGTCGTTATAGTTCTTTTGGCACTTTCGCTGTTACCGAGCATTGATTGGCTCACTTTTGACCCGAGGTTGACTTTTGGGTAAACGGACCTTTTTCGGAGTTTCGTCAACTCTGAGAGGTCCGGATGGTTTTTTAGAACCTGTATGTATAATTGATTCGGTTCCTAATGCATTGTGGTGCATTTTGAGACTTTGGATGGGAATGGGAAGTAGGCACCGGTGGTTGACTTGGTCAATGAGACCTTCGTTGGAAATTTCGAGACCACGAGTGCGTTCGTAGCATATTTTGTATGGGTTTAGGTGGTCGGGTTGTGAGAAGATGGCCTCAAGAATAACCCCAGCGGCACCACTGTGGCAGTGTGATGACCGCTGGGGTGGTGATGGGTAGACGAGGCTATACTGCTGCAGCGGTACACCAGTCGCTGTAGCGGCATTCCAACCGCTGTGGTGGTGACAAGCAGTGGCATTTCATTAAATGTGTCCTAAATAAGTCTTAGGCACTTATTATTTCATATCTCGATATTGGAGCTTGGGAAAGCTGTTCTTGGAGACAAATTGAGGAAATTCTTTGAGGTAAAACTTTATCTAATCCTTCACTCCTCTCTAATCACTATCATCCTAGATTTCTCCTTCCCTTTTCAATCCCTTTGAAATGAAATTTGAAGGAGGGTTTTGGGAGACTTCTCCCTAGGGTTATACTTGATAAATTGATGATGTTGATACTAAAATTTGAGGAATCTAAGCTTAGTAAACCCATATCTTCCACTTTTAACGTTGAATTTCGGATTTGGAGAATTAGGGTTCATACCCAATTTAGGGTTTTTTACTTGAAATCAGATTTAGACTAGAGTTAAATCAATAATTAATTGTTGGGTTATGATCATCTAGGACTTAATTTGGTATTTTCCCCCCGAATTTCCCGTTTCGCCCTTGTGGGCCCATTTCCCCAATTTCTATCGTTAAAATGGACCTAATTGATATCATTAAAATATTAGTATCATTCTTCATGATTTCTAATATAGAGTTTGATTATGCTTAGACTACTTTGGTTCTGAGCTTCAGAGGAAGAGCAAGGCAAAATAGTGACTTGTTAGTGTTGCAGTTCAGCAGTCCAGGTAGGTTATGATTTACCTTTGGTGAGACTTCGTATAGCGAATCACATATTTAGATTATGATGTCGGAGACAGCATGTGAACCTTCGGGTGTGAAGTTGGGATGAATATTGTCTTAGGTTAGGCCCTGATGTGTGTTGGGACTAGCCACCCCGTTATATGTGTTTGATTATTTCATTGTGTTGGCTTGATGCCATGTGTAGTTGGTAGATAACGAATGTCGCTTGTTGTCCTGATTCGGATAGGATTGACATACCTGTTGTTGGTAATTGTACTATGACATATTATGGGCGTACCCACTGTTGGTACTTGAGATTATTGATACCTTATTGGCGTACCCACCGTTGGTACTTCATTTATATATGTTGGCATACCCACTGTTGGTATTGTGATGTGATGCAGTGTTGGCTTACCCCGTTGAGGTACTTGTGATATTGAGCTTGCTTGTTGATGATTGACATATGCATTGCGCACATTCCTCATATTTATCATGCATGACCAATATCCGGTGATGATCCGATATTGTTGATTGAGCGGAACTGATATTTGATAAACTCTTTTACTTGAGTGATTGTGAAAAGGCTAATGTCCGAAGATCCATTCCAGAATCATTGTTGGTATGAAACTCACACTTGATAAACTCTTTTACTTGAGTGATTGCGAGGAGGCCGATGTCCGAGGTTCAATTCCGGAATCGTTGATTTGTGAAACTGATATTTGATAGACTCTTTTGAGTGATTGTGAGGAGGCTGATGCCCAATGGTTATATTCAGGCATCATTGTTGGATGGTCGATTCCGATGTTATTACGGAATTGTTGTTAGTGCATGGACTCTGCGGGTCCCCCAGGATGGTGCTCGTGAGACTCCCCCTGTGAGCAATTAACTAGGGTCCTGTCTGTCTGTTGGGCAAAGATTTGGGACTGGTGGCACTTAGACTTTGCGAGTCACGCTGGGTTATGCTGCCGAGACGTTGATATTTCCATCCGTAGTACATATGTACACCTCATTTGCATGGAATGACATCGTATTCATACCATTATTGCACTGCATTGCATTGTGACTCGAGTGAGATATTGCGATGACTGGATTATGGTGACTGTGTTGTGATGATTCCCCTGTGGTGATTGATTCGGATCGGATGTACTCAGACTCATTATATTGGGGTTTAGATGTTTACATAAGTGATGACGGATACTTGGTTATGATTATATTTTCTCATGTTAGTTGCGTTATTTGCTTATCTGCTTTATTTTCTGAATTGTGTTAACTATGCTTAGTTGGCCGATGATGCCTACCAGTACTGTTGTTTGTACTGACCTGCACTTGCTACATTCTTTTATGAATGTAGAGTACCAGATCGAATCTACCTCTCTGACTCGTGGTTGATCGACTCCTCAGCTTCTACTTGAGATTTCCAGGGTGAGCATGGCGTCCGCTGACCTTGAAGACTCTTCTATTGCTTATGTCTTATTTTTTATTCACGACATGATTTGAGACCATTTATGTATTATTATTCAGACCTTAGTATTCGGATGTAGATGCTCTTGTATGACCAGACCAGATATTAGGGTGGATTCATTACTTCCGCACTTATCTATATTATATTATATTGTGAGACTTATGTCATTTTACCTCTTCCGTTATTATTTTATTGATTGTGAATGTTGAGTTAAGGGTTCGCCTACCGAGATGGGAGAGGTAGGTGCCCGCATGACCTAGGCTAAAACGGGTCGTGACATTATCATCCATCATGGCATATCACACCCCATCACAAAAATATCTATCAAAATAAAGCCTCCCCAACTTAAAATGTTGCATTGTCCTTTATGTAACTAAAACGTGGAAACCAAAGTTAAGAGAGACTCCCTATTAGTACATTCTCTTGTTTTCCTTTGCTTGCCATGATCAAACTATCACAAGAAAATTCATCCATACAATTCCGAATAATTTTAAGTCACAATTCAGTCCATAACTACAAGTTGTAGTAAGATGAAATTTTCACGAAGGACACAAAATATTCAATGGTCCTAATCTTACATAGAGCACCCCACAATTACTTCTAAACATCTCCTAATGTCTCTTGGTTACTCAGACTTCACTAGCAAATCAATTCGTCTCTCAGACAATTCATCGAACAGTTTGCATGCATAATTGAGACTCAGTTCTTTACAACCTGTAGGAAATTGAATTACCCTCCCATAAATGGTGGGAATTATAGTTCAATCCAACATTAGAAACAGCCACAACAATAGACACATAGGATATTTCACATTAACAGCTGAAATAGACATAAATTTTGCCTTTTTACGCACCAAACGAACTCAAGGAAAAAGGAAGAAAAATGTGTTTGAGAGAGACTAAGAGAGTCGAGAAGAAACATAGAGCAGAGAAAGGAGAATACAACAGAGGAGGGGTTAGAGAATTACCTGGCACTGGTGATTTGTTGCGACAGTGGGGCGTGAAGGGAGAAGGGTAGGTGTTGGATAGTGAAATATGCACTTCATGTTTTAAACCATAACTGAAAAGTAACCCGTGCTTTAGGATTTTTATTACCAGGTCATGAGGCACAATGCAATGCCAAAGACCAAAAAGAATTTTCTTTTTACACTTTTATGCTAGTGGCTTGTCCAGCTTTGCTTCGTTTTTATTTTTTATGCAACTTCACAACACTTTTACCTTTCAAATGAAGCCTAAAAATTATGAAATTTGGTAGAATGGTGAAAAATAATAAACTTATCTACAAATTAAAATTGCAAAATTAAATTAAACATAAAGGAAATATGAGTTGCCTCCCATAGAGGGCCACATTTAACGTCGAGGTACGTCGTATCTCGATGTAACAACCTGCTTGGTCGTTATAGTCTTTTTGGCACTTTTGACCGTTCCCCGAGCTTGTTAGCTTATTTTTGACCAGAGGGGACTGTTGATATGCTTCCCGAGGTGCTCACGGTTGATTTTGGTGGCTTTTTTTAAAAAAAAAAGAAATTGGCTTTAAGCGAAAAAGAGTTGACTCAAAGTTGACTTTTGGATAAACTGACATTTTTTTGAAAATTCGTCAATTCCGAGAGGTCCGGATGGTCTTTTAAAATTTGCGTGTATATCTTGTTCGGTTCCCAATGCACTCGGGTGCATTTTGGGGTTGACTCGGTCAATGAGACCTCCGTTGGAAATTTCGAGGTCACGAGTACGTTCGTAGCATGTTTTTGTGTGTGTCTGTGTATGTGGTTTGTGAGCAGATGGCCTTGGGTATTAGTCGGGATTTTGGATTGAGTTTGAGATTAATTGTGGGAAAATCTGTGCTGCTCTCCGCCTTGGCGGAACCATCACCGCCATAGAAGTTGTATTGGCCCAGAGCAATTGAAGGCAGACCGTCACGGCTGTTTGAGAAGCCGTCGGGGAGGGACCACTGTTGCGGTCCCACTGCCGCCGTAACAGTATCGGGGCTGTAATTTCATTTATTTGTGTATTAAAAGCCCTTAGTCTCTCGTTTACTACTACTCCAAAAATTGAGCTATTGGGAGAAATTCTAGTGGATTCTTGGTGGTAAGTCCTTCTAATATCTTTGCTATTCCATTTCCCCTAATCATTTTAGAATCCGTTTTCCTTTTTAATTTTTTAAGTAATGGAAGATTAAAAGTGGGTTTAATGAATATACTATCTAGGCTTCCAAATCATGATTTGTTGGTTGAGTTAGCTTCTTTAAGCATTGAATTGATGATTAGAACCCTTTATTTCATAAATTCTTCCTAATTAGAGGCTAATTTGTGGAATTGAAAGTTAGGGTTTATACCCAAATTTGGAGGTATTGCCTAGAATCCGAAATAGAGTGATTTGTTGATTATTCTAGCTTGCTAATGATGGGAATTGATCACCTAGAGGTTTAATTTCAGATTGAGACCTTTAGATTCTTAAGTTCACCCTTCTAGTTCATAAACCCTATTCCATAAGTGGTTATTTGGGTCTTGATAGAAGTAGGATTGGTTTTGATGTTCTTCTTGATTCTAATTCCATGATTCGCATATGCCTAGACTTTCTTGATCTCAAGGCTCAGAGGAAAGGAATGGCTAAGGAGTGATTGCTGGTGTCATTGATGTTCGGCCTTCCAGATAGGTTACGGTTTACCCTATGGTGAGACTTCATTTAGGGAAGCATATATTTAGATAATATTATCGGAGAAATCATGTAAACCTTCGGGTATGAAGTTGGGTTAGACATTGTCTTAAGTTGGGCCCTGTTGTGTGATTGGGGTTAGCCACCCCGTTTTGTTATGACTTGATTTGTTCTATTATTGTTGTCTTGATGCCACGTGGTGATAGTAGATATTGGAGACTATTGTTATACCTCTTCATGATATTGAAGTATCTTACTTGTTGACATTTGATACGAGGATAGTGTTTTATATGGCTCGTGTCTCCTTTTCAAGATATTGTTGGCGTACCCATGCTTAGTACTTCTGATATTGATCTGACTGTTGATGATGAGATCATGCTTACTGTTGAGTTGATTTATATAAGTCTTGATAGGGCTTATAGTGTTGTAACTTCCATAGCATATTCGTTGGAATTTATTGCATTGATTTAGCATTTATGCATTCATACATTCATACGTGTACTTGGTTTCCGAATTGTGTTTGACTTATACTTGTTAATTATCTGCTTATCTTGCCTTATTGTCTGGATTATGTTAGCTAAACTTAGTCGGCTTAAGATACCTACCTGTACTGTGGTTTTGTACTGACCTGCACTTGCTGCATTATTTTATGAATGCAGAATTTCAGGTTGGATCTGCATCAGTTTCTCGTGGCTGATATTCGCTCCGAGAGTTGCTTATAGTCTATAGGGTGAGCATGAGACGTCCGCAGCCTTGAAGACTCCTCTTTATTTATGTCTTATTTTCTATTCCGAGACATACTCAGACTTGATGTATTATTAATATTCTAGACTTGCATATTCTAGTTAGATGCTCTTGTATGGATTAGACCAGACTCTAGGGTGTTTTTTCCTTACTTCCGCATACTTTCTATATTATTATAGTCAGACTCATGTGATTTTATTTCTTTTGCTTATTTAAGTAATTCTTTGTGTTTTTACTATTGTTGGGTTGAGGGTTTGCCTACCGAGGTGGGAAAGGTAGGTGCCCACGCGACTTAGTTTAATTGGGTCGTGATAGTCATCCTTACCACTTTTCTCTCAACTTGAAGGATATGCACTTTTGCCCCAATTTTGAATCAAGGTTTTGGTGACGCTCGTAGGGTTGTTATAAATGTACGAAGGCCAACTCTCGAGTATCGCGTCTTGCACTTTTTGGCCTTCAAGTGAGGGATGTCATTTTGTCTTCTTGGCATAGCAAACTTCAAAATAAAAACGTCTTGTTCTTCACTCCAAAATTCTCCATAGGCTCGGTTAGTTCAATTTTCATATCATCCACTAACCACAATGTGGAAAAATAATTAGAATACGGTTTAAGACGCTCCATTTTCAAATTCGCTCAATTTTTACATCCTCACCCCTAAATGAACTAGAGTCTTCAAAAAATATTTTGTGGACCTCATTAGCTTTTTAAAATCAATCTTGACCTCATCTTCAATTGAAGTCAACTCAAAATTACTCTCCACGACCCTTTGATGTTAAGCATCACATGCCTCAATTTTTGCATTCAATTCGGCCTCCAATTCCTGGATAGCAATTTCAAGTAGCTCCATTTCTTAACTTTGCTCAACATGCATTTTAAGAAATTCTTCCATCATCCATGAAATGCCTTCACAGTGATATCCATAGACTCCAAGTGTTTGAGTTGATTCATAAGCCAATCTTGGCTCACAAGTTCCACTTTTTCAAGTTCTTCATCATGGTGAGAGTCATTCAAAGCTTGTAAAAATCCACCCATTGAGAAATCCACGTTCTCGACACTTTCTTGACTACTTTCAACATCCTCAAGTTGGTGAGCATTATGAGCCTCAACCAATAATTTCATCTTATCCTCCAAGGTGTGAATAGCTTTGTCATTGCAATTAATTGCTTGCCTCAAGTCATTAAGTGGTTGCCTCAAGTCCTCGAGTGCTAAATTCAACTTTTCTTATTTTTCAAGAATGGTTTCCAACATGCGTATTATCCTCTCATTTTGAGCATTTGAGACCTTTTTCCACTTCCATAGCCCTATCATCATCAAAATCAAAAGTACAATCGTCATAGTGGGGTTCGGGGAAGGGAAGGACAAATAAGAACAATGACCATTTTGACCACCATACCTATCACAAATACTCCACTAATAGGTTTGAGATTGTGCACACAATCTGCCCTCGGGGGAATTCAAACAATTTTTGCCATGAGTGTAGTCTTCCATAATAAGGACAAGGGTCATCAAAGTATGAATAACTACCATCCGACCAATTTTCATCATATGATGTCATATACAAAACTATATATAAAAAAAATAAAAAAATAAAATAACTATACAGAATATGTCACGACCCAGCTAGGGGCCGTGACGGGTACCCGGGGCTTACCATCGAGCACCGCTCGTTCTACTACTCATCATACTCATTAAACCTTTTTTTTTTCGTTCATAACTCATAATCATAAGAAAATCATTTTCATTGCAGAACATAAATACTTTTATATACATAAGCCCTTTTGCTATCAAAAGATAATGTACACATATCTACGTATATACAGTAGTGACCTTGTGAGACCATATAACCCACACATACGTATCTACGAGCCTCTACTAGAGTACTAAACATATGGACGGGACAAGACCCCGTCGTGCCTAAAATATTTATACATATAAATATACACAAAAGTATAAGCCCGATTAGCACCTCCGGAATAATGGAGTGCTTCTGCAAATCTGCTGATAGCTCCTAAAGGCCTGCACCGTCTCCCTGTCTACCTGTGGGCATGAACACAGCGTCCAAAGAAAACGGACGTCAGTACGAATATTGTACTGAGTATGTAAGGCATGAATGAAACAAACATAATAGAGAAATCATAAGTCATGAGGTGAAGGCAAAACCTGCGCGACCTTTAAGGGTGAATACATTTCATACATATATCGCATATACATAATCGTCGTACATGAACCATCATAGCGTATACATCAACATGTCATATAATTCATCATCATAGTGCAGTAGCTTATCATACACATAAAACATTATCCGTATTCGGCCACTTAGGGCTCGACAATATCCGTATTCGGCCACGTGGTGGCTCGACAGTATCCGTATTCGGCCACGTAGTGGCTCGACACTATCACATACATATCTTCCATATTCATCCACGTAGTGGCTCGACCATATCACATGCATCATACAAGGATCAATATGTCTCATCTTTATCATAGCCATCACATACATCTTATAAGCTTATCATAACCTTTCATTAATGCACACATTTAAATTTAAAGACAATCTATGAAAATCACATCATATTCGTAGCATGAATTTCGTATAAATATCGCATGATAGTCTTTATAATCTTTGGGCTTAAGCTCATCATTTGTATTATCATTTCTATAGCGTATCTCTTACCTTTATCTTACATGAAATATTTTATGAACATAGACTCGCAGTTTATCGAAATATTGGTCATAGGACATACATTGAGGCTTATGAACAATCTATAACAATGTCGGGGTGACGTAAGGTCGAGAGCCCCCGCGTATATTATGAACGTTTATGAGTATCGTGCCTCGCCTTGAAGGAAATAGAGCATAAGGCGGGTGTTAACAAAGATAACATCATTAGCCTTATAGGAACATCATGCCACAATTTCTTGAATCGCTATACTCTTGCTCATTATCATCACCATCATATTCGTATGTAATTCAATATATTGAAGAACTCGTAGGCTTCGTTTTGCAGAAGGATTATATGAGACTTGAAGGATTCATGCCTTTTGAAAGAGAAGATAAGCCTTACATACCTTTTCCTTTAGCTATTCTACTGCTTGATCGTTCCTCTTCAATATTCGCGTCTTTACCTTCAAGAGAATTCGCATCAACGTCAGTTAATCGACTATAAGAACGCGTGACTATTCTCTAGGGAAAACTGGGCAGCATTTCCTTTGTTTCTACTACTTTTCCCATGTTTCATTTCAACTACCAAACATTCACAACAACACTCACAATATCGTATCAACAATCGTCATTTACCACATTCCACCATTTTTCTCCAATTTCTCCACATTTACGGGTTTTTGCTCACCATCACATTTTCTCATACATCACACCTATTTTATGTTCTACACGTCATTTATAACATATTTATACTCCCAACTCATCAACATTCATAATTCAATCCAACTATCATTCAACTATGGCACTATTCACATTTTATGACCCATTTTCCATGTCTTTCTACAATTCAAGCATCTTAGCTTTCCAATTCCTTAAACAACATGCTAAAGTCATAAAACTTACCTTAGATGGTGGTGGAACAAGCCTAGAGTGGAGTTCTTCCTCCTTCCTCAAAACCCTATTTTTCCTTCCTTGGAATTTCTTGGTTTGGATGAACTTCACTTGAGTTTCACACACTTTGTTTCATGGATTTGGTGTTGGTGTTGTTGATCTTGATCTCCCTTTGATTCTCTTAAATTTTGTGGATGAAATGTTTGGATAAGTTCTAGA
Organism: Lycium barbarum; assembly: GCF_019175385.1. Classification (NCBI taxonomy): domain Eukaryota; kingdom Viridiplantae; phylum Streptophyta; class Magnoliopsida; order Solanales; family Solanaceae; genus Lycium; species Lycium barbarum. The sequence goes on along the minus strand of NC_083339.1, from coordinate 110,465,930 downwards.
GGGTTCTTGAAGGTTTTAGATGAAATATGAATGAAAATGAATGAGAAAGTCACTTATAATAATCACAAAATCTGATTTTTAATGGACAGTCGTCGGGGTGTACAGTGGTCGTAAACCACAGTTTACGGACCGTATACTAGTTTACGGACCGTATACTAGTTTACGGGCCGTATAACGTGGTCGTATTTAAGCATGTCAAAAACAGAAAGGTTTGCTGGAGGTCATGATGGTTTACAACCACAGTTTACGGGCCGTATTCTGTTTTACGACCACTGGCTGAATTGAAATTCTACAACTTTCTTATTTCCAAAAATTCATGAATCGTCATTCCCTACTCAGTAAAACATCGTACACTCATACTCTTCATTGGTCTATTCATTGTACGTTCACGGAGAAATTTCCGAGGTGTAACAGAATATTCGCAAGTTTGGACCAAAGCAACTATGCTTAAATCCCAAGCTAACTCAAATACGCCAAATTGTTCGCCGACAATGGCGCCAAAATTGATAATGTCCAAATCCACTCCCAAAGAGAAAGTGTACATGGTCATCGCAATATAATTTACCCAACTATGAGTCGGGGTCGAATTCACAGAGAGCAATATAAAGACGATTAAGAAAGTAAAGGATTTATCACCGACTACACTAAGCCAAACACTTTTTTAATATTTGATTTTTTTGATTTAAACAAAAATAAAAGTACTAGAAAGCATGTAAAATGATCAATGATCACAAACATGGCTACAAGGGAAATTACTCTCAAGTAGAGATCCAATGTAGTTTACGATTTTACAACTAAGAGCGAGTTCCAGATGTAATTAAACATGGGCTATGTAGATTTATCAAAAGTCTCTCGACCCAATTGATAAATGTCATTACTAAAATTTCTCAAGCCTTAGAATGTAGAAAATGTGAACACCTATTTATTTCAAGTTAGCTTTCCTATCTCTAGCTCAAGCTATTAGATGAGGTTTAAAGCCCCAAATCCTTGTTATCTAACTCTTTTCCTAACTTTTACTTTCTTTCTCAAGCAAAGGAAAAATATTTAGGCACGAATAATGTTGGCCACCATTAAAAGTCATTAAATCTTGAAGAGTTAATAGAAAAACATCAACTCACTTCATTAGAAATAAAAGTCATTCAATAGATAAGCAAAACAAAAGTTCAATCCAAACTTTAACAAATGAATATTTCCATAAACAAGATTAAAGTGATGGAATAATATGCTACAAACTTAGATATATAATACAAAGCAAGAGTTGAAAAATGAGTAAAAAAATTCTCATTGAGTGCTTCCAAGTCCTCAAACCCTAGGTGTAGTTCTTGCTCCTAAGCTTGGAAAATGGCCAAAGATGTGGGAAATTCCCCCTAAGTCTTCCTCTTATAATTCTCCCATTTTCCAAAGTCAAAATATGACGAAATAAGCCCCTAACTTTCAGTTTTGCAAATTTGACCTATTTTTGCATTTTTAGCCACTTTTTCCGTTTTCTTCAATTTGGCCTCTTTTGACTTGTTTTCACATGTTTTCTCTCCCGATCACTTCTAAATTACATAAACCTATAAAATAGAAGTCAACGACATTAAATGCACTACTTTATCAATCAAACATAGCAAAAATCTAAGATTAAAGAAGATATAAGTTGGTAAAATACTAAATTATCAAACCCCCAACCTTAAACCTTTGCTTGTCCTCAAGCAAATCAAAACTTACAATTCCCTTCAAAGGGCACAATTCAATAGTGTACCAATATTATGTCAAGTCAAAAAGGTCCACTTTATGCACAAAAACATGACTTTGATTGGTACCAACAATTAATCCAAGACATATGAATCACCAACAACTTCTCAAAAATTTCATTTCAATTCAAGTGATCAAGCACCAAGTTAATCAAAGTAGCAATCAAAACATGACACTAGAGCTTCAAAATTTGCCTCATTATCACAAATAACTTTCTTTTGTTTATTTCTCTCAATTGAAAAATGGAACACATTCACAACTCAAATTTCCATATGCCCTCACAATCAAGAGAGAATCCCAAACTCACTAAATGCAACGTTGACGTGTCGAAGATAGGTAAAAATATTTTGACGATCCGATTTGATTTTTGACGGTGCATCATTGACGGTCCATCGACGTGTCGACGGTCCATTGATTCGACCGTACTGTCAATAGTCTGTGAAAATCCAGAGAGATTGCAAATCAAGGTTCCTAGGGACGGTGCATTTTGACGGGCCATCGATCAATCGACGGTCCATCCCTCTGGCCGTCGAATGGCACATGTAGAACTGAGTCTGACTTTTCGACTTAAAGTCCCCGTTTTTGCTTTCGGTATCCCTAAGTCATAGACGTGGCTTATTTTAAAGGTACGAGGTGTTATAGTATCTCTCGCTTGGGATCATTCATCCTCGAATGATAGGTTATGTTTAAGATTGGGACTGGACATGACTTGAATACATGAACGTGAAGGAAACATAACATGAAACATGGAGACTAAATTAACATGACATGGTTATAAGGAAACATGAATACTGAGACATGGAACATGGGCAATGGATACATGACATGAGTGTGAAACATAAGACATGGCATGGATTATGGAAGGGTTACCTTAAGCGTTCTCTGCTTGCTCTTCAAATATATGGGGATATATGGATTTCATGTCTTCTTTGGCTTTCTATGTAGCCTCTTCAACTTTCTGACTCCTCCATAAAACTTTAACTGAGGCAACTTCCTTAGTCCTCAACTTGCGTACCTGACGATCAAGGATTGCTTCAGGGAGCTCTTCATAGGTTAGGCCATCCTTAACCATTATAGTATCAACAGGAACAACCAACGACGGGTCTCCCACACACTTTCTCAGCATAGACACATGGAATACTGGATGAAGAACAGGCAATTCTTGTGGCAATTCAAGCTCATAAGCTACTTGACCAATCATTTGCAGGATTCTATAAGGTCCAATATATCCGGGGTTAAGCCTCCCTTTCCTCCCAAATCTCATAACACCCTTCATGGGTTGAGACTTTAAGGAATACCAAATCATCAACTTAAAACTCTAAGTCTCTTCGCCTCACATCTGTATAATACTTCTGGCGACTCTGAGCCGTTCTTAAACGCTCCTGAATTAACTTGATTTTCTCCATAGCCTGATAGACCAAATCTGGTCTCAACAATTCTGCTTCACCAACTTCAAACTAACCAATAGGTGATCTCACCTTCGCCCATACAAAGCTTCAAACGGTGCCATCTCGATACTAGCATGATAACTGTTATTATAAGCAAACTCAATGAGAGGAAGGTGATCATCCCAATTACCTTTAAAATCTAGGACGCATGCTCTCAACATGTCCTCAAGAGTCTGAATGGTACGCTCTACCTGGTCGTCTATCTGAGGGTGGAAGCTGTGTTGAGGTTCACCGTGGTAACCAATCCCTTCTGAAAGGATTTTCAAAAGTTCACTGTGAACTAAGCATCACGATCTGAAATAATAGACACTGGGGTCCCATGCAATCTGACAATCTCGTGAACATACAACTTGGCATAATATTCTACTGAATCGGTGGTCTTAACTGGCAAAAAGTGCACTGACTTAGAAAGTCAGTCCACGATCACCCAAATCGAGTCATGTCTACTGGATGAACGAGGTAGACCTGTTATGAAGTCCATATTTATCATCCCCTATTTCCAAACAGGAATATCAATATTTTGAGCCAACCCACTAGGCCTTTGGTGTTCTGCTTTCACTTACTGATAATTCGGACATTTAGCCATGAAATCTGCTACATTTTTTTTCATATCATTCTACCAAAAAATCTCTTTAAGATCATGATACATCTTAGTGTAACTTGGGTGAATGGAATACTTGAAGTTGTGAGCTTCTGACATAATTCGCTCTCTGAGCCCATCTACATCTGAAACACATAATCTGCCTCAGTACCTCAAGGTACCATTATCTCCCCCTCGTTCAAAAGCCGTTGTCTTATGCTTATGAATTCCCTCTTTCAGCTGTAACAAGTAGGGATCACTAAACTGCTTCTCTATAACTTCTACCACTAAGGAGGAAAGAGCTCTGTCCTGAACAACAACACCGCCATCTTCGGCGTCTAAGAGTCGAGCTCCTAGATTAGCTAAGCGGTGAACTTCCTTTGTCATAACTCTTTTATTAGCCTCAACGTGAGCTAGACTTCCCATGGAACGCCGCCTAAGAGCATCGTCTACTACATTCGCTTTCCTTGCGAAGTAGAGAATATCCATATCATAATCCTTAAGCAATTCGAGCCATCTTCTCTGCCTAATATTCAGTTCTCTTTGCTTGAAAATATACTGTAGGCTTTTACGATCAGTGAAAGCACCATATCTTAAGTGCAAAAATCATGGCTGCCAATTTTAGATCATGAGTCGAATAATTCTTTTCATGAGTCTTAGGCTGGCGAGATGCATAATCTACAACCGTACTATGCTGCATTAAGACACATCCGAGACCAATTCCTAAAGCAACACAATATACAACGAACCCTTCGATTCCCTCTGGTAGCGTCAAAACTGGAGCAGAAGTCAACCTTTTTTTCAACTCTTCAAAACTTTGCTCGCATGCATCTGACTACTGAAACTTAACCTTTTTCTGAGTTAACTTAGTCAACGGAGTTGAAATATAGGAAAATCCCTCTACGAAACATCTATAATGGCCTGCTAGACCCAAGAAGCTTCTTATTTCGGAAACTGAGATGGGTCTGGGCTAATTCTTTACGGCATCAATTTTCTGAGAATCAACTGTCACGCCTTCACCTGAAATCACATGGATGAGAAACACCACTGACTTGAGCCAAAATTCACACTTTGATAATGCATAAAGCTCACGATCCTGAAGCGTCTGCAACATTATTCTGAGATGTTCTGCATGTTCAGCCTCACTACAGGAATACACCAAAATATCATCAATGAAGACAATGACGAATAAATCGAGATAAGTCTTTAAGACCCTGTTCATAAGATCCATGAAATCAGCTGGTGCGTTTGTCAATCCAAATGACATGACAAGAAATTTGAAATGACCATAACGGTTCTGAAAGCGGTCTTCGGAATATCAATTTCCTTAACCTTTAACTAATGGTATCGTGATCTGAGGTGAATCTGGAAATAACCCTGGGCACCGTGAAGTTGGTCAAATAAATCATCTATTCTGGGAAGAGGGTATCTGTTTTTAATGGTGACCTTATTTAACTGACGGTAGTCAATGCACATGCGTAAGGAACCATATTTCTTTCGGACAAACAAGACTGGCGCACCCAAAGTGAGACACTCGGTCTAATAAATTCCTTGTCAAGAAGATCTTTTAACTGGGTTTTTAACTTTTTTAAATTTGTTGGAGTCATTCTGTATGGCGGAATAGATATCGGCTCAGTGCCGAAAAGTAAATCAACTCCTAAGTCTATCTCCCTATCGGGAGAAACTCCGCGAAGATTTTTTGGAAAGACTTCTGAAAACTTATTAACTATTGGTACAGACTGAAGGGCTGGAGTCTGGGCATCTGTATCCTGACTCGAACTAAGTGATAACTATACCTCATGAAAATTATCTTTCTGCTGTCAGATAGGAAATAAACCTACCCTTGGGTAATATTGAATTTCCCTTTCACTCTATAACTGGTTCATTAGGAAACTCAAATCTCACCATTTTGGTTCTACAACCCACTGTGGCATAACATGAAGATAACTAATCCATACCCATGATTACATAAAAATCTACCATTTTCAACTCTGCTAACTCGACTATGGCTCTGTTGTGATACACTAAAACTGGAAACCACTATAAATGTGTCTGGCTATAATTGACTTCCCAACTAATATGGACACTTCAAAGGGTTCATGCAACTTTTGTGGTTCTATCCCAAATTTCTTAGTAATAAACGGGGTTACATAAGATAAGGTGGATCCTGGGTCAATAGGGCATAGACGTCAAAAGTGAAAAATGTTAGTATACCTGTGACAACATCTGCACTTGCCTCTATATCCTGAAGACCTGTTAAAGCGTCAAGCAATTTCGACCTCCACCTGCATTTCCAGACTTAGCCGCACCATGCCCCAACTGCACTTGAGAATTTTGAGGTGCCGCTGAATTTGTGGACTAAGCCACATTACCTCCGGTATCCTGTCTCGCTGATGGAAAATCTCTCTGAAAATGGCCCTGCTTGATACACCCATAGTAAACATCCATACCCATGTGACACACCCCTCGGTGTCTCTTACCACACTTGCTGTAAACCAGAATGTCATAAGTCTTCAGACCCATATTAGCCTGAGAATAGGAGTTAGTCGGCCTGGAGTTATGTCTCTTATGATCATTCCTGAACTTTGGGGCTGGGGCATTGGCTGTAGATAGAGCAGGTCCTGATGATCTGTTCATTCCTGCCTCCACCTCCCCTATAACTGAAGTTACCTGCAGACTTAGCTCTTTTATTGAATTCCCTGTCCTTCTCTTTCTGAAGAGCTTCTTCTTCCTTTAGTCTTTCCTCATTACCTTGCACAAAAGCAACTATCTTGGTGATGGTCATCTTGTCATTCTGAGCGACAATATTAGCGTCACCATGCAAATCTGGTATAAGTCCCAACACAAAATGCCTAACTATGGCCCTCATATCAGGTAGCATATACTGAGCATACTTAGCCAAGGAAACAAAACTTGGTATAATATTCATTCACACTCATACCATTCTGCCTGACTCTCTCAAACTCGTAAGCCTTCGCCTCTTTGACCTCAATGCCAATAAAAGCATCTGAAAACTCGTCCCACGTTGCTAGAGACGCATCTTCCTGCGAGACTACTCCTACGTCTCATACCAAATATGGGAACCATCCTGCAATTGATAAGCTCCCAACTCTACTACCTCTGTCTCAGTAGCATGCATAACCCAAAACACTTTTTGAAGTCCATCAATGAAATTCTGCGGATCTTTCTCCTTTCTAGACCCTGTGAACACTGGAGGATTTATGTTCAAGAATTTCTTTGTCCTTGAACTGTCCGATCTACCATTAGCACTAGCGTTAGGAGCCCTTTCCTGGCGTTGGGTTTGATTAGCACCAATCTGGGTGAGCAGCTGAATGGCTTCCCTAACATCCACGTTAGTAACATTGGGTTGCAGAGTAGCGACAATACGAACCTCCGCAGGCCTCTCTGTAGCTGGGATTTCAGTATCTGATGAAACTCTCTGAGTCTAAGGCTCCACTTCTGGAGTAACGTTAGCAGTAGCCCTCTGACTGGTAGTTGTGGTCCTCTTGGTGTACTTCATTTTTTGTAGGCATTGTCTAAAATACGTAATACATACGAGTTAGAAGAATTGCTAAAAGTATAGCTCTAGCTGTATGATCTAGAGTATGAAAAAAGTGAGACAATCCTAGATGTTTTGGTGGTCCACTGTTTATATGTGTGGGGCCCACACACATATAAAAATGACCTCACTGGACACGATTTCATAGACTCCCTAAGACACTTGAACCTAGACTCTGATACCAAGTTTTGTCACGCCCCGAACCATGGCCTGCGCGTAACACGACACTCGATGCCTGACTATATGTGACCGAGCGACCCACATGGCTTGCTAACTCAACATGGGCATGAACTGATGCGAAATAACTATGAACACGCACAAGTTAAGTAAAGCGTGGGACCATAAATCATAAGTCTGAAAATATCATAGTATCATAATGCGGAATAGTCTAAATAAACATAATAATAATGAGCCAAAATGGCTAGATGACCCTAAATATTTGACATAATATAACTGACTAGTCTATAAAACCTCTGACATGAATCTGACTACTAAACTGTTTACCGAGACAAGTCCCCTAGCATACCTTAACTGCGTGACTGAAATAAACATAAGTAAAGCTAAAACCCCGAATAGAATAGGGCTCACCAAAAGCTGATCGGTCGTCCTGTAAATATGCATCGTGAAATGCAGGCCCTCAGGAAAATAAAGGGGATATTAGTACACTTGAATTGTACTGGTAAGTAGAGCTACTGAATGAAATAGACATGGTACATGAAATAATAGAACTTAAGCTGAAAATGAACATGAGCATCATCTGACATGAGTAAAATGTTTCATGTGTATATATATATATATATATATATATATATAGGAGTCTGGTACCTAGCCCGACCAGCACAACAGCCCCACACCTTTCCATGGTATGAGATATAAGCATGACATGAAAATGGATCCAATTCAATTATCTGAAGGTGTCATCCTAATCTGGGCAGAGCGACCCTTCCCTACGTTGGCATACGTATATATATAGGAGTCTGGTACCTAGCCCGACCAGCACAACAGCCCCACACCTTTCCATGGTATGAGACATAAGCATGACATGAAAATGGATCCAATTCAATTATCTGAAGGTGTCATCCTAATCTGGGCAGAGCGACCCTTCCCTACGTTGGCATACGTATTTTCAGGCTATCTGACCCTTCTCGATAAACCTATACTACTCCCAAAACATGAACATGGATATAGTTAGCATCTGGGCCAAGGGTCTTTATAACATGACTTGTAATCATGACTTGTAAACGTGATTAATAAACATGGCTTGTAAACATCATTCGTGAGTATAATATAGCATGGATATAAGTACATAGTATAACTTGTATGAAAACGTGGATGCATGTAGTATTTCATGAAAATATACATAAATATTCATATCTTGCATTTAAGAACCCATGGAGTGCAAAGTATGGGTTTTCGTGGATTATGGATAGATTCTCAATAACCAAAATGGAATATCAAGAACACAATAACGAATTATTAATACAAACATGGTATATCACGGTACCTGTACTTAAGGTTATCATAAACATGTCTAGAACCCTAGTTTTTTATGAGCTTTCGTGTAATCATGGAAGAACATGGCGTAGGGAAGAATCATGATGTTCCTCACGTAGATAGAAACCTACACACCTGTAAACACTCCAAAACTTGTAATAGAATTCCAAAAGCTTGAACTTTGAACCTTAAGATGGGTTTTCTTGAAAATCCTAGGTTAGGAATGATGAACGCTTGTTAGATTACACGAATACATATTAGAATCGACTTGGAAGGGCTTAGAATGGCTTACCTTGATGTTTTGGATTGATGGGAGAAGAGAACTTTCGTGCTAGGGCTTGGGAATTGTGAAAACTGATTTTCTAGAATAAAGTGTTGTATTTATACTGTTTGCTGTTCGGGAGGATTGACGGTGCACTTGACGGTCTGTCGAGTTGTTTTGACGGTTCATCATTGACGGTCTGTCGATTCGACTATACTGTCAGTAGTCTGAGAAAGTCCTGAGAGTTTGCAAAATGAGGTTCCTAGGGACGCTGCATTTTGATGGGCCGTCGATCAATCGACGGTCCGTCCCTCTGGCCGTCGAATGGCACATGTAGAACTGAGTCTGATTTTTCAACTTAAACTCCCTCTTTTTGCTTCTGGGATCCTTGAGTCATAGACGCGGTTTAGTTTAAAGGTACAAGATGTTTAGTTTAAAGGTATCAGGTGTTATAATGAGTTAACTTTTGGGGTTTGAGTTAGGCTCCATTCTTATCCGAAATTTAAAAGTTATTTTATTATTTAATATTTTACGGTGTCTGTCGAAAACAAAGCTACACGATACACCGAATTTCATCATTTTGTTGTCGTTAACCTCGGTCAGAAATCTATCAAAAATTTCCGAGCGATAAGCCGTTTTACGACTTACATTCTTGGATTCCAATAGGATTTAACAAGATTAGAAAATGGACGGATTTCTAGTAGTGCTGAGACAAGCGACTTGATGTTGCAGGGGAAATTTTTATGACAACTAGAAAATGGACGGATTTCTAGTAGTGCTGAGACAAGCGACTTGATGTTGCAGGGGAAATTTTTATGACAACTGTGGGACACGAAGTCATTAGTGTGGATCTACCTATTTCATTAGCTCGAGGGCGTCTCCAACCCATTGCACCATTTTTTGCACCAAAATGGTGCAAACACCAAAATGGTACAAATTAACTCAAACCCATTGCACTATTTTTTGCACCAAAAAAGAATATTTCTTTTATATTCTTCTCTCTCTTTTATATTATATTATTTTCTTTTACTTAAATTTTATTTTTAATTTCATAAAAAATCTTTTTTTTTCTTTTTTACATGTCCATCCCATGTAATTCATAGTCCTTTGTTATATAATCATTTAATATAAAATTATTTTATACCATAAAATTTTAAATAATATAAATTTTAAGCAAATATTATACGTTATACATATTAATGGATAATTCAAATAAAAGTGAAATCATTGATAAAATATAATTAAATAAATACTATTACATTAAGGTATAATTTATTTTAATTTCTACATAAATATTCAACTTTCATGATTAGTACGTTGCTCCCATAAATGCTCTACTAATGCATTACGAAGTGCAAAATGAGCATCTTTGTTCTTAATTTTTTTGTGTCGAGCTAAAAATTGTTCAAATCGATAATTTTCATCTACTACCATTTCTACTGTTGGAGTTGGACCTTCCCAAGCATCTTGAATTGGTGCATTAAGATCACGCTCATCCTCGATTATCATGTTGTGCAGTATAATACATGATGTTAATATATCATGTAGCACTTCTTTTCTCCAAAAACGCGACGGCCCTGCAATAATTGCAAAACGAGATTGCAAAACTCCGAATGCACTTTTCATTTTTCATTTTTGTGATGGTTATATTTTTCAATACAATTATAACTTATAATAAAATTAACTTACAATTTTATATAAAATAATATATACGAAAATTAATTTATAAAACTTACACTCCAAAATTAAGATGTAAAATTAATATTATAAGATGCAAAACTCCGAATGCACTTTGCACTTTTCATTTTTGTGATGGTTATATTTTTTAATACAATTATAACTTATAATAATATTAACTTGCAATTTTATATAAAATAATATATACGAAAATTAATTTATAAAACTTACACTCCGAAATTCAGATGTAAAATTAATATTATAAGATATTACATAAAAAATAATTAGGTATATTAGGAATCTAAAATTATAAATTAAAATTTATAATATGTTAATTAAAAGTGTTATATAATAAAACAATAATAATAAAATATTAATGAATAGTAATGGTGTAGATGAATAGGTGTATTAGGAATCTAAATGTAAAAATTAAAATTTATAATATGTTAAATTAAAAGTGTTATATAATAAAAAAATAATAATAAATTATTAAAGAATAGTAATGGTGCAAAAAATAGTGCAAGGTTGGAGCTCCAAAACACCATTTTTTGCATCAAAATAGAATTTGGTGCAAAAAATGGTGCAAGGTTGGAGATGGCCTGATACCTTGTTCCAATTTTATTGGATGTTACCCAAGGAATAATTTGATAGCTATTTCATATGATGCAGGCCCGTCGATCACAAGATTATACTTATATTGGAGGGATAAAGCACCATTAGTCCCCTAAACTTTGACCGCAGTTACTACGACATACCTTATCTTTTCGAGGGTCTTATTACCCTCCTGAACTTTTTTAAAATGGAATACTTACCATCCTGAAACTGGAGAGAGTGACATACACTCTCTTTGCCACATATATATTTATTTATTTTCTATTTTTTTTATTTCTTTTCGCTTACGTGGCAATTTTAAAAAAAATTGAAAAATTGAATTTTCTTTAAAAAAAATCTGAAAACTTGATTTTTAAATTTTGTCTTTAAAATAAAAAAAATCTAAAAACATGGATTTTTTTTCAAAATTTAGAAAAAATGGATTTTTTTTTAAATATGAAAAACTGGATTTTTGTTAAAATGTCTTAAAAAATCTAGATTTTCATGATTTCATTTTTTTAGGACACTTTTATTTTTCAAATAAAAGCTGGATTTAAAAAAAAATGGAAAAAGTGTTTTTTCTTGTCAAAATGTGAAAAACTGAATTTTTATAAAAATTTGGAAAAACTATTTTTTTTTTTTAAATGTGGAAAACCGCCTTTTTTAAACTAAATCTGGAAAACTAGATTTTTCTTCATATATAGAAAAAGTAATCAATTTAGAAAAAAAACTTTAAGCTTTAATGGTAATTAATTAGGTGTAATTAAATGTGAAGTACCTAATTAAAAAATGACACGTGTCAGATTTTTATGCTTCTCACTCTCCCAAAGAGAGTGAAATACATTCTCCTAGTCATGTCCGCACTTAGGTGGTAATTATTCCATTTTTTAAAAGTTCAGAGGCATAATAGGACCCCTAAAAAGGTAAAGTGTGTCGTAGAAACTTTGGCCAAAGTTTATGGGGGTAATAGTAGGGGTGGGCATTCGGGCCATCGGATTGGATATAAAATTTTCGGTTTGGATATTCGGTTTTCGGATTGATGAAATTATAATCCAAATCCAATCCAAATAAGTTCGGATTGGATTGGATATTTTAAGTTCGGTTTCGGATTATTCGGTTTGGATATTTCAGATTTTCGGATTTGACTCTTGAGACTTAAGGCAAACTTATTAGGAATGAAATTCATGTGTTAGTTCCACAGAGGTAAATCTAAACCTTAATTGCTCAGTAAAAAAAGCCTTCCAGTTCAAATTGGGATTAACAAATCCAAGTCATGTCCAACATAATAAATCCATACTAAATAAAAGCATTATGGAAAAGTGGAAATGAACAAAATAATATCTAAGTAGTCATCTGGAAAAATAATAAAGAACATTGCCTTGGGTGACACTGACGTGAGACTTTTGAGACTTGAGAAGTAAGAAAACCCTATATTATATTTGATTTAGTAGAGAGTTGTATATTGAATTTAATATTTTAATGGGTACGGCCTTAGGTACTAATCTATTAGACCTTTAGAAACTAGACTTATTAGTACATATGATATAGATAGGTCTAGATAAAAAGTATAAAAATTTTGAATTTTCGGATATCCAAAAATCCATAGTACTAAATCCATATCCAATTCGAAATCCATAAATTTTAAAAATAAAATCCAAAGTCCAATCCATAATCTAAATATCCAAATTAAATATTTAAAAAGTTCGGATTCTGGTTTGAATTTTGGGTTGGCCCAAACTGTGCCCACCTCTAGGTAATAGTGCCTTATCCCTATATTAGACAGTGCGCTCGCAGTAGAAAACAAATGTAGTTTTGTTTTATTTCGGGAGAATTAGATTTTTATTTTTTAAAGTTAAATTTATCCTCCGAGGCTTTCAATCTCTTGTGGTAATTAATGAGTCTGATTTTTGGAAAATAGCAGCTAGATGATCTGGGCACTTACCATCTTATAAAAAGGGAATTCTGTTGTTAACATATTTCTCTAGATGCTCTTAAAAACGCATGCAAGCCTAGTTGAACATTTTAAAGTATAGATTAAGCACAAAGACAAACTTGAGAAAATGAGACATGTTACATCTCTGCAATTCTCCTCCAAAAACGACAAACACAAGCACAGTGTTAATAGCTGTTTATATACTATGTTAAGAACTTAATATATCCTTAGGTTATAATTAGATCTCCACATGTCACCCTCAGGCTCCATTACTCAATAGCCCGCTCAAGAAACGGACTCTTTACTCCTTTCATGCTGAAACTGGTAAAACTCAATTTTTTTTCCTGTCTCCTCAAACTTTAAGAGTTCCCAATATCTTGTTTTGCTTGTCATTTTCTTCAGGTGCAATCATTTTGTGTGCCATTAATAGAACAAAAGCTCACAATTTCAACCTTTTGGCTAAATATAAACAGTCATCTACTAACGACTACTCTCCTCTTGCTTGGTTCACTTTCTTCCTTCTTTTATCTCATCCAATGGATCATCATGTATTAAAATGCTCTTATTTTTTAAATTAGTCCAAATGAGATTACTACTGACGCTAATGTAGTGAGCATATCTTTAATTCTTAAATTATAAACTGTCTATTTACAGGTCGGCATGATACGGCTCCCCTGTCTTACACAGGGAGACTATGATGGAGAAGAGTAGAAGACAGAGACAAGTTAAATGAGATTTCAACCTACACGTATAGTGAGCTTTCACTGGTATCATTAATTAGGCAAGCCTTTATTGACTATTGTCGTTGTTTTCGTTAAATAGTCGATAAACTTTGAACCCAAAGTTCATACTAATTTACGGACTAGATATCTCAAAAGATCACTCAACTTTGAGAATATATGTAGCAAAGTCATTAAACTTAGCTACATGTCAAAAAAATCACTCAACTTTATTTTTCTCTCTTATAAAATCACTCAACTAGATGTGTCATAAAAAACATATGGCATGGCAATTCCTATTAATTATTCTTTTTATGCCATGTAGATATGGGCCCCACAACTAAAATTAAATGGGCGTAAATTTTTAACAATATACTGAAATATTAAACATTATTTTATCTCCATAATTATTTTTTTGAGAATTCAAAACTAATTCTAAATATTTGAATAATAATATTTCAATTTTTTTTAAAGAAAAAAGATACTAAAATTTTACTCATATAAAGAAAGGATTGAATTTTTCAAATCAAATTGCACATTAGATTATAGAAATTTTATTTTTTCAATTTTAAAACTTTCATGTAAATTTTTCGAAATTTATAATAACAGTTATTATTTATTTTTTGTCATAATTATACTAAAATTTTACTCATATAAAGAAAGGATTGAATTTTTCAAATCAAATTGCACATTAGATTATAGAAATTTTATTTTTTCAATTTTAAAACTTTCATGTAAATTTTTCGAAATTTATAATAACAGTTATTATTTATTTTTTGTCATAATTATTATGTTAAGTTTTAACAGAAAATAAGGGATACATCCCTTAAATTCCTCAAAGTAGGATAAAACCGTTTCCTACTTTCTTTATATGAGTAATTTAGTATCTTTTAAAAAAAAAAATGATATATTAATTATTAAATTATTTAGAATTAGTTTTGAATTCTCAAACAATTAATTAAGGAGAGAAAATAGTGTTTACAATAATTTTAAATCTATTTTATTTTATTTGTGCGGCCCATGTCTACATGGCATAAAAAATTAATTAATATTGTCATGTCATATTTTTTTTATGACACATTTAGTTGAGTTATTTTATGAGAAAAAAGGCCAAAGTTGAGTGATTTTATTGATATATAGCAAAGTTCAATGACTTTACTACTAATTTCTCAAAATTGAGTGATCTTTTGAGATATTTACCCTAATTTACGTGAAGATATAATTAGAATTGAGGGGGGGGAAAAAACCTCTGTTTGAGTCGAAAACCCTCCTCCTCTCCATCTTTATATAATCAATCTCTCAACGGAAACTTGGCATTACAAGTCTAGCAAAATCTAATTGGTCTAGGATTGGAGCCTACCGCCTAAGTGTTACATGAATTCGAATATATGGCTACATTATAGCTAGTTCTAGTTTCTGGTGGAAGTATTCCTTACGGCTACATGAAACTTTATGATACACTGTAAATTGTTGTTATACTATCAGTTTAACCTTTCATAGTAGGTTAATTACCATTTTTATTAGGTTGCCGATTAATGTTCATCCGGAGATGGACTCAAATTATGTCTAGGTAACATGATGGTGTGAATATTACAGTATCAATAAATAGAAATTTAAACTCATTTTGATTCATTCTAAGGAGATTGCAAGAAGTTTCCACCCTTATTCACTCATTAATACTCCATCTGTCCCAACTCATGTAATGCAAAAAGAACGATATAAATCTTTTCTTATTTAGAGATAATTTAACTTTTAACTTCTGATATTACCTTTTATTGTATAAGGACAACTAATTTATATCCACACAGATATAAATGACGTATTTTACATTAATTTTTTTAATTTTTCTAATAATGTTAATTTTGTGCCTAATCAAACTTTGTAAAACTAGGAGATGGGGAATGGGGGCAGGGGAGGGAGAAGATAGAAACGCAGGGGCTCAATCACCCGACCAAAGTAAACTCCAAACACCATTGGGAAATGCTTCCCTGTCAACAGTAGAAAAGACAAACAACATATGGACCTCTTACCCCAATTTTGTGCATTATTAAGCCCTTATTAGCAACCTGTTCATTTTTCTACCACAAGGGAAGGCCTATAAGATTCCAATTTTTGTTCACCTATTTCCCCAATGAACGGCCTTGGCTTTTCCTCTTTCTCAACTCTCTCTCTCTTTCTCCCTTTGGTTTTTAAAATTTTCTTCCCTTTGGCTCCTCACAATTAACTATTCTTACTTCCTTTTCTCTTGTGACGCATTGCACAAGTAAAAGAAACAAACAAACAGCGCATGCAATGGCCATTGATTGTATGATCACGAATGGAAAATCACCCATGCTAGATGAGAAAAAACCATTGATTTTTGATGCATCACATATGAAACGTGAGTTCAACATTCCCACACAATTTATATGGCCCGACGACGAGAAGCCTTGTGCCGTGGCACAAGAACTTCCCGTCCCCCTTATCGACTTAAGGGGTTTCCTTTCAGGTGACCCGGTCGAGGCCCAACAAGCGTCTAGGCTTGTTGGGGAAGCGTGCCGGAGTCACGGTTTCTTTCTTGTAGTGAATCATGGAGTTGACTCTAATCTCATCTCCGACGCCCATCGTTACATGGACACGTTCTTTGAGTTGCCGCTCTCTGAAAAACAAAAGGCTCAGAGGAAAATTGGTGAGCATTGTGGCTATGCCAGTAGCTTTACTGGAAGGTTTTCGTCAAAGTTACCTTGGAAAGAGACGCTATCGTTTCGATACTCTGCTGAACAAGATTCATCTCATAAAGTTGAAGAGTATTTCCAAAGGACATTGGGTGAAAGTTTTAACCATCTTGGGTAAGAGGAAGCAACTTGTTGATAACCTTAGTAGGTTGATTTCAGATGATAGTAAACTAAAAGTTACGTACTATTATCTCATAAAATCACTTTCTTTGTTGGAAAAGATTGAAATCAAGAAGTAAAGGTGACTTTATGAGATAACAATTATTATTTGAGTATCCATATGAGAAATCAACTCCAACCTTAGGATATTTTTTCTCTTTTCAGTTATGTAAATTAACCTTTTTTTTTTCATTTCAATTACACAGGAATGTTTATCAAGAATATTGCAGCTCCATGAGCACACTTTCTCTTGGGATCATGGAACTCTTAGGGATGAGCCTAGGCGTAGAGAGGAGCCATTTCAAGGAATTTTTCGAAGAAAATGATTCCATAATGAGACTAAACTACTATCCACCGTGCCAGAAACCAGAGCTCACCTTAGGAACGGGACCTCATTGTGATCCAACATCATTAACCATTCTCCATCAAGATTGTGTTGGCGGGCTTCAAGTTTTTGTGGACAACGAATGGCGTTCCATCGCTCCAAATTTCAACGCCTTTGTGGTTAACATAGGCGACACGTTTATGGTAAGCGAATTTATGCACTAGAACTAATAAGCTAACGTGCTACAAATAATACATTTACGTGACAAATGATACAGGATCTTTTCACATGACGTGCATATATATATATATATATATATATATATATATATATAGAACAAGTTTTGAATTATAGGTGAAAAAGTGGTTACGTAATTGATCAAGTGGGGCTAACATATTTGGTGTTTGCCCTTTTGCAGGCGCTTTCAAATGGAAGATACAAAAGTTGCTTGCACAGAGCAGTGGTAAACAACAAGACTCCTAGGAAATCACTTGCTTTTTTTCTTTGTCCAAACAAGGATAAGGTGGTGAGCCCACCAACAGAATTGGTGGACTCCAACAACCCTCGAATATATCCCGACTTCACATGGCCTACACTCCTTGAGTTTACACAGAAGCATTACAGAGCTGATATGAACACACTTCAAACTTTCTCAAATTGGCTTCAACACAATACTGCACAAGTTTAAGAGCTGTATAATATTCAAGATCGAAGACCTCCGAGTTTTCTTTATATATATGTGTACGCATTCCCTAGCTCGGACGAAGAATATGACAATGTACAAAAATTGAAGGGAACTAGTGAAAGCTTAGGGGTCGCAGGCATAGCGGAAATGTCTCTTTTTAAAAATCAGAAGAAGAAGAATATTTGGAAAAAAATAGAAAACATGACATGTTCTTTTTTCCCATGAAAAGTTGAGTTAAAAAAGTAAATATAGAGGAGATAGGGAAGAACAAGGAAAGGAATAAATTTGTTGTATAACTTAGTTTTGTTTATTTGACGTATTGAAAAGTATAGAGAATATTACGAATAGCTTTGCGCGTATCCAATGTAAGCATCCCTCCCCTCACTAAGAGAAAACTTTTGAAACCTCCTCATTTCTTTTGTTTCTCTGTTTTTTTTTTTTTTTTTTTTTTTTTTTTTGGGAGGTCCTTCTTTTTGTGTTTTAAATGTTCTAAGGAAGCTTTGAAGCAACGCTAAAGTTGTCTTTGAGTGACTGATAGGTCATCACAGAGTCGTGAAATCAGCTACTACTGATACTCGAGTCAGAGTAAGGAGCCGTTTGGACATGGTTTGAAATCATGATTTCAAATTATGTTTGGATATGTAATTTGAATATCTTAAGTTGCATCTTCTCTTATAGACATAAAAATCCCACAAGTTGTGAAAACTATCAAAACATTCTCAATTCTTATACAATCTTACCAAATGAACAAGTCATAGTTAATAACAAAATTAATACGCTACTAGAAGGCCTTTCTAAAAAATACAACATCAATTGATCAAACTTTAGTTCAATAAAAACGAAAATTTAACATGAATAGTAACGAGGTTAGTAGACATAAATAAAGGTTGGTGGATGTTAATGAGGTTGGTAAATGGTTGAGGGAGTAATTATTAAAAATGTTTACCAACTTATGGATCTCTTCTTACAAAATATAAATTTATGGGTTAAATTTTATATTTAAAATTTTTAAAATCATAAGATGAAATGCATGTCCAAACACTGATTTCATCTCATGATTTCAAATCACATATCCAAATGCCTACTAAATTACCTACATCATATCCACCCTTTTAAGGATCCTCTGCAAATTCGAGATGTTTAGTGCGCCGGCCACCTTTAAATGTTTAGAAACGTAATTAATTTGCTTTACAAAAGATCCAAATAGAAAGACAGGGGTCCACGTAGGGAATCATTCAAAATACTAATAGTGCAGTAGTAAGAAAGAGAAGATCAGTGGAGCTCATCTAGCTAGGAGCTAGAGATAGAATCCAAAAGGAGTATTGGTAATATATATAGACAGAGCTTTCAATATTAGGATATGGATTCTTGTGCAAGTGTATTTGTTTTTATCCTTGGCATTTATTTTATATCTGGAGATTTGGTTGTTTGTGACTTTATGGAATGCTAAGGAACACTGTCTTGCTCTTTGTCTTTGTATGCTGCAACATTCTTCCTACGATATTATATCATCCAAACTGAGGCAAAAAACCCCCCAAAACTAAAGTTTATAGTTTATTGTAAACTAAATTATTTGTGGAGTGAGTGCTAGTCCCTACGTAACTCCAACCTCATCACTCCCGTCGCTATTGTGTTTTGTCCACATTTACAATTCAAAATCTGCACTGCCCTTCTATTAGTTGGGCTTAATTTTGGGAAATTAGCACTTTTAGTCCCGTAAGTATTGACAAATTCAAATTTTGCTTCTAGTGATTTCTGATTAAGCATATTTAACCTTCAATTAATTGGTATGCGTACTTTTGGTCCCGCTGAATGTGAATCTTCACAAATTTAACGAACTATTAAGTGCTAAATCATTCAATTATTGATGTATTATGTTAGATTTCTAGTTTTGTACTGTCCCTCCATATTTGTGAATAACATAGTTCCAAATATAATCTATAAATACATAGTAGTATTTTCTACATAAAGGCATCAATAACACATGTTGCAATTAAGTGAAAGTTATACATGGCCACGTAGCAAGGACGTATGTAATGAACAAGTTACGGGTTCATCTGAACACATAGGCTTTAGCTTATTATATATATATGTTTTATTTTAAATTTAATAAATATGTACAAATAATAGATTTTGAATCCATTAAATTAAGAGATAATTTCAGAGACCTCCCTCCAGGTTTGACTTCATTTCACTGACCTCCCTTGTGGTTTACGATATTACGCTTACCTCCCTTATTTTCATTTTTTTGTAACAATTCTTTTAACCTATATATTATTAATATAAAAAATTATGATCTGACCAATTTACCCTTTATAATGTACTTTATGTTTAATTAACTTTGTAGACAATCTTTTAAATTTCCTTAGATGGTAGATTAAAAAAAATTCACAAATTCACCATTTAGTTTTAAAGCAATCCCGTTTGGTTAATTAGAAGCTAGATTTTTCTCATTATGCTTGGAGATCAAGAGCAGCATCAATATAAATTTCTGCAGCAACATTTTCAAAGGAAAAGCCGAATAAGAATTCTCTAAATTTAGCATTGATATTCAACAAAAATTTGAAAAGAAAAAAGAAGTTAATAGTTGATGTATCATGCTTGAAATTTCTGTATTAATAGGGTAAAGGATAAGTAATCCCATTAACCTCCAAAAGTTACATTGGTGTTTGTCATAAGCTCAAACCCATGAAAATTCTACTAGCATTACATTATCCAATGTTCTAATTTCTTTATCAGATTGACAAGTTCTCTTAAAAAAATTGGAAACCAAGTGAAACTGAAACAATCAAAGAACTCAAGCAAATACTATGATTCCCAGGGGATAGCATCACATCATCATTTTGGGTAAAATCATCAGAGCCATTGAAGGTGTTTTCTATGTACTTTCAACGTAGTGTAATTGGGGACCGATGGATTTTTTTTTTTTAACAATATGTTTAAGAAATAATTTTAACAAAAAAAGTACATTGTAAAGGGTAAATTGGTCAGATCATAATTTTTTATATTAATAATAAATAGGTTAAAAGAATTGTTAAAAAAAATGAAAATAAGGGAGGTAAGCGTAATATCTTAAACCACAAGAGAGGTCAGTGAAATGAAGCTAAACATGAAGAGAGATCTCTGAAATTATCCTTTAAATTAAATGGACGTCGTAAAATTACAAATCTGAACCCATAAATACGCTAAAGAATCCGTACCATTAAATACGCTAAATAGTTTGTTTCTAAATCACCACAAACAGAAGAAATTACCTTTTTTAATTATTCTTTTCCCTAAAGAATCTTCTAGGAAAAGGAATTCTTAAAATATCCTCTTGTGCTCAGCCAAAGCATCACCAAAGGTTTGGCTGCATCAAATACGCCGCTTTCGATATCGAAACTTCTATTCATTTAAGTCCGGAACTTTTTTAACTCAAAAAAAAAAACTTTTGGAACCAAATTAACCCTTTAAAAAAAAAGAACCGAACTAGGTTTCACGCACTGAATCTGTGCGTGAAAGGATCAAAGTGTACATTTACACTTTGGTCCTTTCATGCACAGAATTTGTGCGTGAGATTCTCTTTCCCCCGACCCCAACCTTTATTCTTTGGAAATCAAACTCAAAATTAAGCTTTTCTCCGTACTTTGACCGAAGATTAATCACATTTCAAACACCGGAATATAAATATTTTATATAGAACTTAATATTTTTTTAGTGTAAAATAATGTCGGCTCATTACATCAAGTATACATATATGTTTGGATCGTCGTTTTAGAGATTGTAAAGTGCCTCAAAGTAAGTTTGGAAACTTGTCATCTTTAAGTTTTTTTTTTCGTACTTTGACCGAAGATTAGTCACGTTTCAAAACGTCGGAATATAAATATTTTATATAGAACTTAATATTTTTTTTAGCGTACAATAATATCGGCTCATTTCATCAAGTATGCATATACATTTGAATCGCCGTTTTAGGGTTTGTAAAGTGCTCCGAAGTAAGTTTGAAAACTTGTTATATTTAGGTTTAAGTGTCATATTTTATAGAGTTTTGATTAATCTCTTTTGTTTTACTCCTAAAGCTATGAAAGTACTTTTCTGGTTCAAGAAAGATAGAAAAGAAAAAAATACTCTGCTTTGTATTAGGTTGTTTTTTTCTTTTATGTCTTTTTTATTTTGTAATTGTATTGTGTAATCCGCACCTTTTGAATGTGCAAAGATATATATAATATTTAAAAATAATTCATCTAATACGAGAGGTTCATAATAATTGAAAAATATTTCATTCTATTAGCAACAAAATACATCATTAAATTACAATATACTTTAAAAAAAAAAATCAAGTTCTAGACACTCTTTTACTTACAGATGTGCTGCCGCCACGGGAGTTTTGCCCACATGACAGCTTATCATGCCCAAATCGCTTACATGTCGAGCACTTGCGAGAGTAAGTCTTTGTTCTAACATCCATTTGATTGGGATAACAGGTTAGCTTGTTTTTTCACAATTTACGGATATGCTCCTAGTTCGCAACCATAGAAAACGGTGCGGCTGGCCAAGCTTGATTACCAAGAGGATGGAAGTGGCCGGAATATGCTTTAAGGTAATTTACAACCTTATATTCCCCCGCCACATAATCAGTTACATTTCTGGCCATTCTCTCAAAACACTTGACTTCATGAGAACATGGCATGTGGTACGTTTGCCACTTACCACAAGTGCATGATCTTGTACGCTCAGTAACAATATGTTTATTTCCTCTTTACCGTCGTAATAACCCGTTCTAACTTCATACACTCGTTGAATGACGTCATACTCGGTCATGTAGTGACCCTCTGCTTTTCTTCTATGGTGCTCCATCTTTTTGTAGGGCTTTGGCATCCATGTTCCGTCTTCGGCTAATATGGCTCTGACCTGCCTTGTCCTATTCGCAAACCGCTCCACGACTTGCTTGAAAGTTAGTCTTACCATTGCGGTAACAGGTAGCCCCCGAGCAGATTTGAGGAGTCCATTAAAAGACTCCGAGCTGTTCGTTGTGAGCATGCCCCATCTCCTTCCTCCATCAGCATAAAGCGTCCATTTTTCAACTTCTAATTTCATTAACCAAACATATGCCTCTTCACTCACTTCCCTCAGCAGCTCCATTTTTGTAGCCCATTTTCTTTGTTGATGCTGCATCTCAGCCCCCCACATCAATTTATTTACAGTGCTATTTTCAAACTTTATTTTCAAATTAGCCTTTAAGTGCCTTAAACAATATCGATGGTAAGCATGTGGAGGCTGCCACCCTTCCAGCGTATGCATATTATGCAATATGCCTTTATGATTATCCGATATGACACATATGCCCTGACGACCCCTAATAACATGAGTTTTCAGATGAGTCAAGAACATCCCCCATGTCTCGTTGGCAGCAATTGCGAAAGCAAGAGGGAATATTGACCCATTGACATCTATACCTAATGCAATTAGGAGCTTGATGTGATATCGGCCATATACATGCGTCCCATCTATCGATATCACATTCCAGCAGTGAGCAATACCATCAATACTTGGTTTGAATGCCCAAAAGACGAAGTTGAAAATTTTGCCCTCTAAAAGCCACCACTGTACAACAGTGCCAGGATTAGCATGTTGTAGAGCCGCCATATACCCCGGCAACGCTCGAAAAATGGATTCCCAAGTTCTAAAGATCATCTCAAAAGCACGTCTACGCCCGAGAAATCCCTTTCTCTTACTTATGATTTTACCATATTTGGAGTGGACCATGCTAATACAAGTTTTGATGGGCATCCTGCATAAGTTTAAATAAACAACATTTAGCAATGATATTTTAATTGCTATAAGATATATAATGTACTAGGTCAGATAAGTTACCTTAGAGTTTCCTCAAGGTCTTTAAGTAACACATGAGCAATCAGGTTTATATCTAAATTAAAATGATCTGCTCGGCTTTGTCCCATATCACAAGTATGCTTTGGGTGGAATTTTGTGATTTCCCACAGACCATCAGGCTTAATAATTCTCCGAAGCAACCACTGACCGCCTTGATTCTTTCGCTTACAAACCGGCCTCCATACCGGTTTGTTTGAGTCATCAACCTTAAACTCCCTCATATCCTTTATACGAAAAATTTTGACAGCCCGTTGCAACGCCTTTTTTGATGCGAACATCATTCCCTTTGCAAGGACGCATTCATTAGTCATGAGATTTTTTGGTTCAATCCACATTTTTTGGCGACTTTGATCATCATCTCTTGTGAAGACAAATGCATCCTCACGACCTTGTAGACTGTCAAAAGATATAGTCAGAATGCCACTGCATTGGGCTGTCAGGAATTGGGTTTTCCGCCATTGGAGGTGGTACGTGGTGGTGAGTTGGTTCTGGTTGGTTCTGGGGACTAAAATGCGTATCTTCTTCATCCCCTTCACTATCTTCATCATCGGTTACCTCTGCATTATTAGCTGGTTCATCGCCATCACTCTCTGATGTATCCACATAACTTGGACAATCAGCGCCATCTAGGAAAGGCCTCCTCCTACACGATAAAAAACATATGTTAAATTCTATATATATATATATATATATATATATATATATATATATATATATATATATATATATATATATATATTAACATCAAGGTGATGAACCTACACATATTGAGAGTGAGCATGGTGTGGAAAATGATCAACTCCACCAAACTGAGAGGATTTCCCAACATCCACAATTGGTACCACTGGCGAGTTTTGATAATAATCAGCTGCACCGAACTGAGAATTATTATAATAATCAGCTCCACTGAACTGAGAGTTTTGATAATAATGAGCTACTCCGCTAAATTGAGATGATTGCCCAATATTACTCGTATCAGGTCTATAACCCCTACAAAGATTTAAAAATGGTTATTTGCCAATACATACAATAAACACGTGCTACTACACAAAATAATAATATAAGATTGCATATTTACCAAGTTTGATTAAATTGTTGGGTTCGATTTTCCAGCGGCATCTGGCCACTCAAAATGTCCCCGTAAGAACTAATATCCCCATAAGTGTTAACTTGACTGGGCTGTTCTTGAGGGACCTCTCGAGGTATCTTTTCAACATACATCTCAAGAACATTAATGGCGACTAAATGTTTGTATTCTTTTGGCGCATTCAAATAATCCTTCAAAGAATCATCATCATTGATAGAATGCATACCATAAAGCACTATACCATGAGAAACTGATTGTGGATATCTACCTGTTATAGAGATTTCATACTCATCTGGACTAATGTTCATTTTTTCATGTATGTAAGTGACTAGTGATTCATAAGACATTTCAAGTAGACATTTAACATGAACTTTTGGTCTTTTATTGTAACGAACTGTACTATTGTCATCAAGGATAATACCATCACAATATAGTGAAACCCTAACTGATGGAATATCTTGAGCCATTTTTTGTATGAAGTTTGATTTTATTTTTTTTGAATGACTTAAGAGACTTAAACTTATGAAATAGATGAGTTTTTACCTCGTCCAACATTCTTCTTAAATAGATTCATATTGACCCCTTTGCGCATTGAAATGTTGCACAACAGTTTCTATTTTCGTCATTTCATGCATTGTATTGTCAAATCGGTCCTTTATTGTAACACCCCATACTTTTAACGTAAGATTTGACCATAATTCTAGACATAGAAAACCAGATAAAGAATGTGGGAATTGAAATTTTCTCTTCAATTGTCAGATGGGGGTTTACGCCCCATACCACAGACTGTATTTCAGTATACGACTTGTATTTCAAAATGTAAGTTGGCATCAAGATTATTGAGCATTATGGAATTTGGCTTGAGGGATATACATTGTGAAATATAGACTGTATTTTGAAATACAGCCCATATTTAACAATTTGATTGGAATTTGGGAAAACTTCATTGATGAAAGTGGTAGAGCTTTGAAATACCTTTCCAATGGTATATTACGGGGGTCAAACGGACATCTGTTGAAAGAGTTATGGTCATTTTACTGAAGAGTCGCAGAGCAGTCCAAACGAAATACGGACTGAAATACGGTCCGTCTTTCAAAATACGGCCGGTATTTTGTCGGGCGTAAAATTTATTGTTCCAGAATAGTATATCTTCTTCCATATCAGTCTAAATCATTATTTTTCATTCCTTCGAATCCTAGAACGACCTCCTACCCTCTCCCATCATCAAGAACACCACGGTAAGCTTATTCTAATCATTCCAAGTCAATTCTAATATATATCCTTGTAATCTAAACAAGAAATCATCATTCCTAACCTAAGGTTTTCAAGGAAACCTATCTCAAGGTTCAAGATTCAAGATTTTGGAAATCTTCTTCAAAGTTCAAGTCTTTAATTCAAGTTTTGGAGCGATTAAGGTATGTAGGGTTGCTATCTATGTGTGGGAACATCATTGTTCTTCCCCACGCTTCATCTTCCATAAAGTATGAAGCTTTACGAAAACTAGGGTTTTTAACCATGTTCATGATAACCCTAGGTCCATGCCCCATGTTATATTATGTATTAAATTGTTATAAATTCTTCATTGTGTTCTTGATACATGTATGATTATTGAGAATCTGTCTGTAATCCATGAAAACCCATACCTTGCATTCCATAGGTTCTTACATGCAAGTTTATGAACTATTATGATATTTTCAAGAAAAGCTATATATATGTTTTTATATGTTCATGCAAGAATAATACGAATGATATCCCTGTATATGCAAGTTATGATTCATGAAAAGCCATGGGCAGCAAGTGTCACTTATTTTTCATGTTCATGCTTTTGGGAGCTACATTAATTATCGAGAAGGCTTCAAACATCCTGAAACTATGTAGCCACCGTAGGATGAGGATCGCTCCACCCATGCTTAGGACGATCTCTCATAATGACTGAATCCTTTCATAATATTATTATATCTCATGTCCCTGGCAAGGTATGAGTGTTCTGCTGGTAGGACGCAAGTATCAGACCATGTTGTCGGTTATATTTACTGCTCTCCCTACTTACGATACTTTACTCATGTTATATATGTATATGTACTCATGTTCATGATCATGTTTCAATTTAGTCTTTATTATGTTAGTTCCATGTCCCGTGTTATTTCATTCAGTTGCTTTACATACCAGTACATTCAATGTGCTGACGTCCCTTTTTATTGCCCGGGGGCCTGCATTTCACGATGCAGGTACTGATTTATAAGACAACGCATCTTCTCAGTAGGACAGCATTCGTATCAGCTTATTGGTGAGCCTCATCTCATTCGGGGTTTAGTCAACTCTTTATTTTATGATTAGCTATGCATCTAAGGTATGCTAGGGGCCTTGTCCTAGGGAGTATGTTTTCCATGTTCAGACTTATGTTAGAGGTTTCATAGACTAGACAAGTCAGTTATGTTATGTCAGACTTTCAGAGTGGTATAGCCATTTTGGCTCATTCATGTTATTTCCGCACTCATGTTTAAATAAGTATTTTGATTAAGTATTATGACTTATTGCATTTTATAAAGGCTCATCATGCATTCACGTTATATTCCGCTCATGTTATGCCTCATGATGATTCAGCAAGCCATGTGGTTCGCTCGGCCACATGTAGTAAGGCACCGAGTGCCGTGTTTCGCCCGGGCCATGGTTCGGGGTGTAACATTTATGTTTGATAAAAAAGCTGAAATTGACATGCATGGCGTGTAGTCAAATCAAGCATGGGGTATAAATACACTTCTATTGCGCATTGAAATGTTCCTCAACATGAATTAATGTCTAATAAAACGGTCAAGTAATGCATCACTGTATTGCCAAATCGGTCTTTTATGTGTCATAAAAAAGCTGAAATTGGCATGCATGATGTATTGTCAAATCGGTCCTTTATGTGTCATTAAAAAACTGAAATTGGCATGCATGATGTATTGTCAAATCGGTCCTTTCTGTGAGATAAAAAAGCTGAAATTGGCATGCATGGTGTGTAGTCAAATCAAGCATGGGGTGTAAATACAGGTTTACAACCCCTAAAACTTAAAGATAACAAGTTTCCAAACTTACTTCGAGGCACTTTACAACCCCTAAAACGACGATCCAAACATATATGTATACTTGATGTAATGAGCCGACATTATTTTACGATAAAAAAATATTAAGTTTTATATAAAATATTTATATTCCGGTGTTTTGAAACGTGACTAATCTTCGGTCAAAGTACAGAAAAAAGCTTAATTTTGAGTTTGATTTCCAAAGAACAAAGGTTGGGGTCGGGAAAAAGAGGATTTCACGCACAGATTCTGTGCGTGAAGCCTAGTTTTTTTTGTTTTTTTAAAAAGGGTTAGTTTGGTTCCAAACGTTATTTTTTGGGTTAAAAAAGTTTCGGGCTCCTATTCATTCACTAGATTCTGCTGAAAACATGCACAAGTTCATCACATCGTATCCAAGTAACAACAATATTTCCCTATGAATTATTCCCCAAAGATTCATACGTAAACCTTTTTTTGTAATCAAGGTTGACGAATGACAACGACAATGCTTATTTCTAATGTATAAATTATTACGTCTTCTCGTAGCCACTCTTTTCGTCGAATTTATTTATTTTTGTTAAACCATTTAATAAATTCATTATGTTACTTAATGAATAAGCATATTAAAAAGGGTATATCACTTCTTAACCAAAAAGATTATCTCTAAATTATTGAATCTGAGATCTATAATTAAAGATGAAATGATATCAATTATATATCCTTCCACACACTCCTCATTGGTCACTTCTCGATAGATCAATCAGCAAAGAAGGCGGCCAGTGTTTTTTCCCTCAGGTTAAGCTCTTGGTTTGCATTTGGTATCTATATCTATAACGACACCAGGAATCTTAGAGCAAGTTCTGTATCATTTATTATAGGTTACCAACCAATATCAAAGATATTTGTAATGAACTTTTAATGCATTTGATTGTTTGAATTTTTCACCACATAGAATTTAAACTCTTTTCTTAAGAATTTAGATTTTATACATTCAATGTGTTACTATTTCCTTTGTATCGGAGGTGTTGAAGTATCAAAAAAGGTTCTATTGGCCTGGGAAAAAATGTGCTACCCTAGATCTGCAGGAGGTCTTAACATATTGGATATCCTACAATGGAGTAGAGCAGCTGTATGCAAACTATTATGGAATTTGTGTAAGAAAAAAGATAAGTTGTGGGTTAAATGGCTTCACATATACTACGGTAAAGGGAGATTAATGTGGGGTCTGGTAGCTGGCAATGCTTCTTGGGTTGTAAGGAAAATTCTTAAAGCCAAAGTTTATCTTGAAAATGTGGAAATACAGGAACAAGACTTGATCCAGATGGAAAAGTTCTCCATAAAGAAGGTGTATGTCATATTGAGAGGGCCTTTCCAAAAAGTTCCTTGGAGGAAAGTGGTGTGTAACAACTTTGGGGCAGCCAAATGGATCTTTATTCTGAGATTAATCATTTGTGAAAAGCTTTTAACTAGAGACAGATTAGCTACTTGGGGAATCATTGATGATACCATTTGTCCATTGTGCAACCATGAAGATGAAAGCATTGCACATTTGTTCTTTAAGTGTGTTGTGTCTTCTGCTATATGGAAGAAGATTTTAAGTTGGCAAGGTATAGCTAGATCTCCCATGGAGTGCCAAAGTGAGTTGCAATGGGTCCTTACACATTCTAAAGATAACAGCTCGGCTTCCGAAATTTACAGGATGTGTCTTGCTGGTACTGCTTATCAGATTTGGAAGGAAAGGAATACCAGGGTGTTTCAACAAAGGCAGAGGAGTATTGAAGCTATGGTGAAGCAAATTGTGCAGGAAGTGCATAGGCATGGTGCTACTAGACTGAGGTTAGAGCAGAAATTAGACAGCATGAACTTTTATCCCTAGGTAATGTAGATAGGAGGTATAGACGATATGGAGCACAAGGGACTGCTGCTTGATGTCCAATCCTAGTTTGCCTTTTGTTCTCCTCTTTCCTTGAGCTGTACAAATGTTTACTTGGTGAATAAAATGTTCCAGTTATTTGCCTATATATATATATATGTTACTATTTATTCTAGACTACCACTTAACGTTATTAAATAGACATTATATAAATATTTTTACAGTACAATGCATACAACTTAAACTCTTTTCTTAATTAATTTGTCTCAAGGAGTTACGCATCAATTCAAGGTTATTAATGGGCTAACTGTAGTGGGTTGATTGGGCCATCAACACCTCCATATTCGTAATACTCTTTCCGTTTCAATTTGTTTGTCTTAATTTGATTCAGAACGAAGTTCACGAAAATAAAAAGACAAAAGTTTTTGGCAAAGTCTTGTCAACTCTACTAATACTACATACAAGCTGAACCGGAAATTTCCGAAAAGGGTACGCTTTTAGGCCATTTTGAAGAAGTGGCCACGTTTTCCATCTGTGGTTTTGAAAAAGGAAATTTTATTAAAAAAGATTAATCCAAAAAAGAAAAAGAAGAAGCATTGCAACTACAAGGAGCTCATACTAGATACTATCTTCTTCAAGTCACATGATTCCTTCGTCCTAAGATCTTACTTCTGTCTTGGAAATTAAAAGTCAAAATTTTCAGGAACATAATTTATGCTTGTTACGTATATTCTTGGAAGGTCATGTACTTAACATGTAAGGGGGCAATATTAGATTATTGGAAGTTGTTTGTATTGATCTGCTAAAGCAGAAAGTAATTTTGGATGCGTAAAGGGTGAAATGTTGGGGAAAAGAAGAGACTCGAATTACGGACCTTTATTAAAAGATAATACTAATAGGTTGCTAGCAAAACATAAGCTTGATTTGGCATGGTAATTAATTTTGCAATTTCTATGGGTCATCGAGCAAGTCTATACGAAGTTAACGAGTTGAATACATGGATATTTCAACGCACAAGAATGGCAAAGGCCCAACAAACAGTGGCGGAGGCACGTTAGTTCCAGGAGGTTCATCCGAACACCCTCGGCGAAAAATTACAGTGTATTTTTAAAGTTAAAATTATTTTATTATGTATATATAGTAGATGTTGAACCCCTGACTTCTTCGTGTATTTACCTTTTAAAATTTTTGAACCCTCTAGATGAAAATCCTAGCTCCGCCACTGCCAATAAAAATAAGAATGATGCATATATATAGATAGTATAAAGAATTTTGAAATTCACAATATAGCTTAACTGATTATATTATAATAATACATGTATTTCTATTGTATCATCAATTATTCGTAACGCAAAGTTATTTTCGTTTAATTTATAACTCACACGTTCGAGTCATAAAATCGGCTATTTATATATTTTTGCATGTCAGAATAAGTTGCATATGTTACTTCTTGGGGTGTCACAACCAGAGGCGGATGGAGCTCTATAACTTGGGTTCAAATTGAACCCCAAACTTTCGATGAGGGGTATAAATTTATATGTAAAAAATTACAATAAATAGTAAATTTGAACCCATAACTTTAGAAATATAATGGGTTAGTGCTAAAATTTTTAAATGTTGAACCCCTAGAATTTAAATCCTAGATCCTCCTCTGGTCACGACCCTTCCTCGAGCTCTGCATGAATAGGGAATGTTTTTTTGTTTTGATTTTTATCTGGTATTCGGTATTCGCATTGGAACCCCGACTAATTCGGATTCGCGCCGCATTAGGTCCATTTAAGGGGGAAACACTACTTATCATTGTTTTTTCCCTACCAGAGCTCATATAATTAAGAGTGAAATGACCCCATCCATTCCACGACAACCCTTCTTTTAAATCCCTTTTATGTTTTACAATTAAACATAAGGAAAGGGACCAAAGGAAGAGGGATGAGAAGAAAGCAGCCGCCATAAATAAGGACAAAGATATATAGTCCCTTTCCCAGATGGGGTTCCAAAAGGCCCGCTTCACGTGACAACCTTTGTTGTTTGTCATGTCTTATGTTTGTTTTATTGTTGTGCCCTCTGGGTAAGCTTTGCTGTATACTTGTATTAGCCCAAACTTGCACATTTCTTTGTTTTTTGCTTGCTCCTCTCTCTCTAACATAACACGACACTACTTAGGATTTTGTCATGGATTCCTATTATCCTTTCCTTAATTCTCATTTGTGTCTATTTGCCTAGTCCTAGCTACGTACTTCCTAGTTCACCCCTCTCCTTTTTTTCCCCTTCTAATTTTTACTTTCATGTTTTTACGACTCTCCGCATCCACCTATTTTGCCTTTCCTATCATTCGATTGCCCCCCTTAAGTAAACCAGTGTAGACGTTTTAGTCTGTTATTCATTATTGTATATTATTGTGTTTGTCTTATATCGGTTGTGAGATTAAAGTTTTTTCTTGTATAGTCTTTGGACAATTCTTTTTAGAGGAAGTTACGTAAGTAAACAATCTTAAAATTGACATTGCTAATTTTTAGCATAAGATTAATTGTATCAATTATAGCCAAATAATATTTACCATATTAACATAACTCCTATTAAAGACCTAAAAAAAGATTCTGCACAATATTAGCATAACCCCTATTAAATGAGAAAACAAGATATCAACCATAAATATATCCCTCTTTTTTCTCAACTAATTCCTCAAAAAATGCTAATAACGGTTGACTAAAAAAAGATTCTTTTTTTTCCTAATCTCTTCTGTTCTATTTTCTTTTTATACTAGCAATTTGTTTTTACCCTTCCTTTTTCCAGCGTCTTTTTTTATTTTAATACTAGTAATTTTTTAAAAATTTGAATTTGGATATTATATTTATTATTTTAACATATTACAAATATGATTAGCAGTTTGTATTTTTTATTCCAAAGATATATACTATAAACCATATATTAGCCGTATATATTAAATATGTTATACATATTTAAATAGTATGTATATGATTTTGTTTAGTTACATGTATTATAATATTGAATATATGCTATCCATATATTTGATATAAATATAGTATAAAAGTATATATGATATATTAGTGGAATATTTACATTATATAAACACAGTCGCTATCTAATATAGCTGATATATATTAAATCTATATTTTACATAAAAAGTTATTCAATATTAAATAGAATTTGATCAAAATAATTTATCACAAATTCCCTCAAGCAACCTCATTAAAGAGGGAAGATAAATTTTACTTATGAACGAGAGAGCGAGAGATTATGGAAGAGAGAGGAAAGAGGAAATGCAGTAAAAAATACATTGATGGAGCATTGATGAAAATTGATCCCATTATAAATGTGAATCCCTAATTATGTGGGATCACTATTAATAAGATTAATAAACTTACAGATTTTTATGTATATGTTAGAAATGATATAAAATTTGCTATTTATGTTAAGATGCAAAAGTTATATTATTTATGTTAGCAACTTTTAATTATTGCTCTTAAACGTTATTTTCTCTATTTTTTATCATGATATCAGAGACATGCCTGTTTCAATTCTTTGATTTACCCAACAGTGGGCCTCCGCTCAGACAAATATTGTAGTAAAATCTTCACAAACAGCTATCTTTTAGCTCCTTCTAACAACCTATAACTATATGTTCTACATTTAGAATTCGTAGCTGGAGGACCTATATTTAGCTAGTAGACGCATCGACTTAAATATAGGATAAATATAACGGAAATACACACGCTGAGAAAACTGAAAGTGCTATATTTATGGAAACAAAATCTATTCCAATTTAAATTAAAATCAGTTTTTAATGTTCCCTGATTCACGCAAATATCCTCCCATTCCATATCTGATCTCATATCTCATTCAAACAGCTAACAAATTCAAAAAAAAAAAAATTGAATTCAAAAAGTACATTCATTTTTTTAACCAAAAAAAAAAAAGGTTAAAAACCAGTTCATCAAAAAACTTTGAAAAATAACAATATCAAACCAGTGAACAGAGTTCGTTTTAAACGACGAATATATATTTGAATTCATTTATTGAAATATCGAATTAAAGTTGAGTTCATAATTGAGGTAACAACGTTTTCACTGCAACTTTTTTATTTTTTTGATTTTTCTGAAATTTTGAAAAATATATGAAAAATATATCTGAAATATAGTCAACAGAAACCAGAATAAGTAATATTGAACATAATAATCAAAATACAATTAAAATATAGCCAAAATATAGTCATAATTGAGTTCATAATTGAGGTAACCACGTTTTCATTGCAACTTTTTTATTTTTTTGATTTTTCTGAAATTTTTCTAAATATAGTCAAAATATATGAAAAATATATCTGAAATATAGTCAACAGAAACCAGAATAAGTAATATTGAACATAATAATCAAAATACAATTAAAATATAGCCAAAATATATATGAAAAACAACTATTAAAATATCAATCCAAAACATTCGGAATTGAAAATTCAGGAAGTAACGAAAAAAAACAAAAATATAGGTTAAATACACGGTGAAACGTAAAAATCAGTATAGAATCTACCTTTTTTGGGAATTAGAATTGAATTATGAGTGAAATTAATGAGTAGTTAATTAGAGATAAACAAGGAAGTTGAACTATTATAAAACTGATTTGAAATTGGAGGAAATTAAGGGATATTGGACATAATGGCGTGTATTTAGGGGGATAGGAGAGATAGACCTTTTTTTTTTGCTTAAATTTAGGGGTGTGGGAAGTTACCAGATGAGTGGTAAAAAAGTGATAGCTATAGGAAGTAAATATGTTATATTTTAGCTATTAAATATAATTATTGTAAAGTTTAGTTATGTTCCATAAATAGGTAATAATGTAAGCTATGCCAAGTAAATTTTACAATATTGTAGGCCTTCAAAATGTGAAATCCACCCACTTTCTACTAGGAGTTTTCTATCTTTAAGATTTGGACTCAGAGTGTTTCTAGTTAATTAAGGATAAAAAGATTTTGACAATATCCATTATGGTCTATGGTATGGGTCCGAAACTTTTGTAACCCAAAAATAAAATTTTGGAATCAAAATAACCCATTAAAAAAAAAAACCAAAATAGGCTTCACGCACAGAATCTGTGCGTAAAAGGACTAAAGTGTACATTTACACTTAAGTTCTTTTACGCACAGATTATGTGCGTAAAAGTACTGAAATAACACGTCCCCTTCCTTCTTCCAGCCTTTGTTCTTTGAAAATCACTCAAAATTAAGTTTTTTTTCCATACTTTGACCGAAGATTAATCACGTTTCTAAACTCCAAAATATAAATATTTTATATAGAACTTAATATCTTTTTTAGCATACAATAATGTCGGCTCGTTACATCAGGTATACATATATGTTTGGATCGTCGTTTTAGGGATTATAAAGTGCTCCGAAGTAAGTTTGGAAACTTGTCATCTTTAAGTTTTTTTTTCGTACTTTGACCGAAGATTAGTCACGTTTCAAAACATCGGAATATAAATATTTTATATAGAACTTAATATTTTTTTAGCGTACAATAATGTCGTCTCATTACATCAAGTATACATATATGTTTAGATCGTCGTTTTAGGGGTTGTAAAGTGCTCCGAAGTAAGTTTGGAAACTTGTTATCTTTGAGTTTAATTGTCATATTTTATAGGGTTCTAATTAATCTAGGACGTCGCACGAGTTATTATGAATCGACAATAAATACTAAAATAACTAATTATCATTAAAAAAATAATACCCAAAAATATATATAATATTAACATAAAATGCACATTTTATTTACAAATACACAATCTCCTAAGGCTTAAGGCCAACCCCACCACCCTCACTATCATCAGGATCCTCTCTCCTCCTCTTAATGACAAGATGATTTATGCTATGATCATCCTTTCTTCCCTTCTTCAGGCCATGAGTGAAAATATGCTTCCTGTGGGAGACGGCGGCGGTCTAAACCTGAGTAGCCTCATTAGATGCCTCAGGAGATAACTCAATCGAAGGAGACGGGACCACAGGAGTAGAAGAATGAACCTGCAATAACATATAAACAATTTAATTTAGATTTATCATAAACTAAGCATAAAATAACATATCAACAATTATTTAATAAATTATTTCATTGTAAAAAAATAAACCTGTGTGTCGACGGCCTCTTGAGATAGCTGGTCAGAGGGCTCCTTAGCTGGATCTTCAACGGTCTCTTGAGCAGGACCCGGAGCTGTAGCTGGAGTTGGAGGTGGAGACGGGTCAATCTGAATAAGAGGATACGGGTCCACAGGCGCAGAAGAATGAACCTATAATACATGTAAATAATTTAGTTTATATTAATAAAGTAATTAATTAATACATTATTTTATTGTAAAAGAACAAATCTGTGTGTCGACGGGCATGTGAGAGGGCTCTTGAGCGGCCCGCGGAGCCGGAGATGCAGATGGTGCCGTAGGCCTAGCTGTAGGACGAAGAAAGTACTCATCGAAAATAATCCCCAAGTCTAAGTCCTCATGTCCATCGCCCACATGTAGATCACTAATTGACACCTGTGAAAATGATGACTAAGGATCATAATGTGCGAACATCTCTGGCGTATATCCAGGTCTCTGTGAAGTCGACGGCCTGGATGAAGAAATTGACGGGATATATGTAGCCGACGGAGCCTGACGGGCTATATCGTCAGGCTCATCTACTAGACCTCTGCCAGCCCGACCACCTCTATCAGCCCAACCACCCTCTGGAACACCCTCTCGTACAGGCTCTGGAGCAGGCTTTGGAACATCCTCATCGATACGATGCCACTCCTGTGCCTATGTTATACCAGTGTCAGTAAGCTGAACTATCTGTGCTGCATATGCCGCTATCCCAGGCTCAGGGGACTCCGTAAGGGGAATGCTCTCATTGTGTATCATCAGAGTCATCCATAGCTGCATATATTTGCAAATTTTAAGAATTGAATAAATTCGTAAAGTAATACATAATAAGACGATGGATTAAGTTTAAGACTAATAAAACTTACTAGCGCCTCATACGCTCCTGAGAGTGATGCATATCCTCGGCCATCAGGACGAGGCGTCGAGGGTTTGACAATCAAGGTGCGAGTGATCTGCATGTACCGCGACATGTACTCATGGACCGGAGTGTTATGTCCGATCGCCGCGTCGTCATCCTCGCGTTCCATGCATCGACTTCCTGGCGCATACGCTCCAGCCATGCCGCATTACCGATCGAACGCTCGTCCCTGGTATAGTGGGCGTGCTCCCAACGCGTAGCCGCGGGTATGTTCTGTACATGCCCAAACTGCGGTAACACGTGGTCGAACGCGTGATGCTCAATGATGTCCATATGGATCAATGGACACCGTGCCATCCATATATGCTCACCAGCCCTACCAAACGCCGGCAGCTGACCCAAAATCTGATCATACGGCGTCCATATGAAAGCCTATAAAAAGAATTCAACTAGTTAACAATAAAAGACTAACAAAAATAACAAACTAATGTTAAATAAAAAAAACTTACCTCGGGGCGCCGTCATGCGGTCTAACTGATCCCTAAATGGGAGAATGACATGGTGCGTCTCCACACCTCGAAATAAGCCTCGTGACCATCTCCGCGCGTGTGGCATATCCTCATCAACATAGTCATTGGGAGGGTGAGCAGCTATAGGCTGAAAAGTTCTCAACCTAGTCCACACCTATATCTGTCATAGTCATCAAAAAAATTATTTATCAGTCGTCGTTTTGAAAAAATATATTTAGTGTTTTATTACACACACTTAAATATATTACCTGAAGAAGAGGGCTAAATGCAGCGGCCTCAAGCCTCTCACCCATAGAGGCTCGATCAAATCCTCTGCACATGTAAGCCAGGACAGCGGCGCCCCAACTGTAACATCCCAGCTGGTCTAGTCCTCAATATAGAGCAGATAGCTCATGCTCATATCAGCACCCGTCGTGTTCGGGAACATGATGCCCTCGAATATGATGAGAAGATATAAGCGAGCACGTCGACATCAGCCTGAGGCGTCGCCTCGTCAATCGGATCCTACAAATCTACGAGGCGCAAGTGAGCAATGAGGGAGGACCACAACAACCGACTCTGTCCACATATATCCCTTTGCTGAGGCACGAAACTAGTGAGCCTAGTCAACTCTTGGAGATACGGCAACATTTGCGGAGGCTCTACTCTATACAATGCATGTCCATCAATCTGTAGACCATAAATCACCTCGACATCCTGCAGGGTGATGGTAGCTTCGCCAGTGAGGAGATGAAATGTATGGGTCTCCGGTCGCCAATGCTCAATCATGGTCGTCACTAGAGCCCTATCGTGCACAAGCCGACCAACCTCGATGCACCAGTAGATACTGCCCTGACGTAGTATATCTATGACACGAGGATATAGGGGGAATAGCCTCTAGAATATCCCATGCTAAGTCCCCTGAACGGGTACGGACCACTCTACTATAGGATACCGGTGCATCCCATACATACTGAGACTTATGCTCATGCTATAGATAAAGTACCCCTCTGTTGTCGAAGGGCCCCGGCTCCATGGAGGTGTCCTATCTATTTTAGGCATTTAAAATTAATCATTAATACATGAAGTAAGGATTAAAGTGGCATATTTTTTACGCATTTTAAATTAATCATTATTTTTTAATTAATCTTTAATACGTAGTATTAGTTATGTAATCTTTTATCGAGAAATTATACAAAGGATTGAATCCTAAGGATTTTCAATTTCTAATTAGCAAATAAATAAATTAACAATTTAAGATATAAAGATTAATAATTAACAAATCAAAAAAATTAACAATTAGCTAGCAAACAATTAGAATATAATTAATAAATAAACAATTAACTAACTAATCGAACAATTAACAAATTATTAGCATATAATTAATAAATAAACAATTAACTAACTAATCAAACAATTAACAAATTATTAGCATATAATTAATAAATAAACAATTAACTAACTAATCAAACAATTAACAAATTATTAACAAATAAATAATTGGCTTAACAAAAACTAAATAAATAATTAGCTAGTCTAATAATTGAAATAAGTAATCTAATAATTAACAAATACTTAACTCGTTAATCTAACAATTAACAAATACTAAATTAACAATTAACAAATTAACAACAAATAAACAAATAAAAATAAATAAAAAAAAAAAGCAAAAAAAACTGGCTGTCCATGGCAGTGGAAACAGCCCCCATTTTGCGCACAAAAAAAAGTGCGTAAAAGTTTTTTTTTTTTGTCGATATCCGAAAATAATACACAATAATAATGCTTAGGTTAACAATGTAATAGCAAAATCGTAGTAAAATACCTAGATTGAGCTTTGATTTTCATTTTGAATTGAATTATACGTCGCTTTATTGCGAAGAAACTTGTTCCTAGATTTCCATATACCAAAAATATTGACTTTCGGGTTGGAAATCAATAAGAAAATGATGTTTTTGATCTTGTGAGACCTCGGAACGCGACCTTTAATGGCTGATTTTCTTTTTCTTTTTTGAATTGGGGGACCAGTGGTGGGGAAGAAGGGGACGTTTTATTTGAGGGCTTTTACGCATAGATTCTGTGCGTGAAGCCTATTTTGATTTTTTTTTAATGGGTTATTTTGGTTCCAAAATTTTATTTTTGGGTTACAAAAGTTCCGGGCTCTTTCTTATTATGATATTAATGGCAAATTCATCCCTATTTTTGGTTTATCCAATGTAGCGAGTTTGTCCCACATCAGTTATGGGATGAGATTTTGTCTTTCTTATGGGTTTAGACAACGGAAAAGGGTCAAAAATACCCCTGAACTATTCGAAATGGGTCACTTATACCCTCCATTAAATTTTCGGGTCAACAATACCCTCACCGTTACCAGACGAGGCCACAAATACCCCTCTGGTTAATGGCCTTCCACTTCATCCGATGTGGCAGTGCCACGTGGAAAATATTATCCACGTGAACGGCCACGTCAGCCTTTTGAATAGTTCAGGGGTACCAAAAAAAAAAAAAAAAACAAAGGTTTTGAAATTTTTTCTTTTTTCACCAGCCACCCCTCACCCCCTCGCCCAGCCACCCCGCCTCTTCCCCTCAAAAAGAAATTAAAATTTTTGATTTTTTTTTTATGTTTACACCAATCCCCCCCCCCTCGTCCTCCCACCCCTCAGCACCCCTCCTCCCCCCCCCCCCCCCCCCAAAAAAAAAAAAATTTTGAAAAGAAATTTTGATTTTTATTTTTTTTTAATTTTGGTTTCTTCC
Source organism: Lycium barbarum (assembly GCF_019175385.1). Classification (NCBI taxonomy): domain Eukaryota; kingdom Viridiplantae; phylum Streptophyta; class Magnoliopsida; order Solanales; family Solanaceae; genus Lycium; species Lycium barbarum. The sequence goes on along the minus strand of NC_083339.1, from coordinate 110,425,912 downwards.
TTCGGCCACCCACCAAAAAAAATTAATTTTGTTTTTAAAAGTTTTTGTTTTTGTTTTTGATTTTTTGCACCACCCACCACCCAAAAATAAAATTCTGGAAAAGAAGTTATGTATTTTTTTGGGGGTGGGGGGTGCTGAGAGGTGGGAGGACGAGGGGGGGATTGGTGTAAAAAATATAATGTTTTTGGGGGGGAAGGGGTGGGAGTGGGGGGGGGGGGGGGGGTCGTTGGGGGAGGGGGTGAGGGGTGGCTGGTGAAAAAAGAAAAAAATTCAAAACTTTTGTTAATTTTTTTTGGGGGGGGGGGGGGGGGGGGGGTCAAAAATACCCCTGAACTATTCAAAAGACTGACGTGGCCGTCAACGTGAATAATTTTTCCACGTGGCACTGCCACATCGGATGAAATGGAAGGCCATTAAGTAGAGGGGTATTTGTGGTCTCGTTGGGTAACGGCGAGGGTAGTTTTGACCCCAAAATTTAACGGAGGGTATAAGTGACCCATTTTGAATAGTTCAGGGGTATTTTTGACCCTTTTCCCCATAGACAATTCTCACATTTTGAGGAGTCCAAAACCAAAATATCCCTAAAAAAGAGGGTTTGAACCAAAATACCTCAAAAAAAAAATGTGACAAAAGTACCTTTAACGCAGTAAAATACTGCGTTACAGAACCCAGTAAAAAAAAAAATTGGTCAACGTTTTTTTTTTTGCAACACTTAGTGTTTTTTTCCCATACTTTGACCAACGATTAGTCGTGTGTCAAGACTCCGAAACGTCAATATTTTATATAGAACCTGATTTGTTTCTGCGTACAATAACGTAGGCTCAATACATCAAGGATACGTAAACGTTCGCATCGTCATTTTAGGGGTTGAAAAGGTACCCGAAGTAAGTTTTGTTTGGAAACTTTAGGTTTATGTGTTCTATTTTTATAAGGTTATTTTATTCAACTTTATATGTCGAGAAAATTAGTCAGCTTTATTTTCGAAAATTGAAACCACAAAAGTGAAATTGACATTCACAGCTACATTGCCCCGGGATTTTTATGTTGAAATCTATTGCGTATCATCATATTTTAAGTAAAGAAAACTAAAAACTTCACACCAATTTGGGAGAAAATTGAAATTGAATAGGATAACAAGTGTTTTTTTTTAAAATAGGCTCGACCAAACCGCCTGTCCGCATATATCTCGAAAAAATACGCATAATAAAAAAAATCGCTTAAAACGGACATCCGAGCGCAAAGTTATGATCATCTAAAGTTTAACCACTTTACAACTAACTTTTCTCCTTGTATTTTTTAAATACATTTTTATCTAATTGAATTAGATTTTGTATTCAAAATAAAGTTATGTCTTGATTAAAAAAGTAACATGCTTAAATCAAAACCTTAAAAAATAAAACACTTAAACCTAAAGTTTCTAAACAAAACTTACTTCGGGTATCTTTTCAACCCCTGAAACGACAATCCGAACGTTTACGTATCCTTGATGTATTGAGCGTACGTTATAGTACGCAGAAAAAAATATCAGGTTCTAGATAAAATATTGACATTTCGGAGTCTTGACACACGACTAATCGTTAGTCAAAGTATGAAAAAAAAACTAAGTGTTGCCAAAAAAAAAAAAAGATTTATTATAATCAGATGTTACGATCTTGTTATGGAAAAAAAACACTAAGTGTTCCTTAAGTGTGTTATTTTTTAATGTGTAACTTTATTTCGAATATGTTGCCAAAAAAAAAATCGCGTAAATCGGACGTCCGAGCGCAAAAAATCGCGTATATTTGAAATAAAGTTACGCTTTAAAAAATAACACACTTAAATCTAAACCCTAAAAATAAAAAACTTTAAGCTAATACCATCGACAGAGTAAGGAAAGGACAAGCAGAAAGCTCGCTAATCAAATCCTATCCCTTCTTAGTCCCAGCTAACCAAGTTCATTCCAGCTGACAATAACTCTTCAAACAAAAATCGACGTCTATGTATATAGAACACTTAAACCTAAAGTTTTCAAACAAAACTTACTTCGGGCACCTTTTCAACCCCTAAAATGACGATCCGAACGTTTACGTATCCTTTATGTATTGAGCCTACGTTATTGTACGCAGAAAAAAATATCAGGTTTTATATAAACTATTGACGTTTCGGAGTCTTAACACACGACTAATCGTTGGTCAAAGTATGAAAAAAAACACTAAGTGTTGCAAAAAAAAAAAAAAAGGTTGATCAATTTTTTTTTACTGTTTCTATAACGCAGTAAAATACTACGCTATATATATATATATATATATATTTACTGGGTTCTATAACGCAGTATTTTACTGCGTTAAAGGATTTAACCGCGCTGTTACGGTTAAGTCCTTTAACGCAGTAAAATACTGCGTTAAAGTTGCTTTTGTAACAGTTTTTTTTTTTTTGGGAGTATTTTGGTTCTGGACTCCATTTTGAGCTAGTTTTTTTTTATATATATTTTTTTATCTTTTTTTTTTTTTGTTTTAATTTGAGTTAGACTCAAGGTTCATTTCTTATTATCTATAGGCTTTCAGAATCTGAAATTCACTCGTTATATATCATAAGTTTTCTATTTTAAAAATTTGAATTCGAGACTAGCTAATTAAGGATGAAGAAATTCTAACATATTCACCGTACCATACCGGTGGTATAGTCTGTTCTTGTAGAACACGCACTGTGTCCAATGATCAAATTCTGGACGTTTTAGTTTGGGCCATCTTGCATTCTTTATAAATTGTATACTGATAGTTTGACTAATTGTTTCTGAATAGTTTCTACATTTGGGTATAGAAGAAGTTAAACAGGCCAATAATTTTTTACGCACTTCCTCAAACTACTTTATTTTATTTCTTTAAAACAAAAAGCTATAACCCGCAAGGGTGGTTGAGTTGGTTCAACGAGTGATTTTCCACATAGAAAATCTGGGATCGATTCCCCTTACCACCAACCTTCTAGCTTGTCGCATGAGGTCCGCCTAATGTGGTCTATGTCTCCTCTGCTGGTTTACACACAAAAAAGAGCTATCTGATTTTTCCTTTAGGAGTGAAATCCAATCACTCTCTAAAAAGAAAAATGTAAATTGTGACAGAGGAATAACTACTTGGAATTTAATTTAAGTGGTGAAGGTGGGAATTGGGAAGAGGGTAACGCTGAGTATGAGGTCAAGGGAATAGTTGTCATTTCTTGTACGGCTACTAATGCATCAGTGTTCGTAGACACAGCATCATATCTAAACATACATTATCTTATACGTTCTGCATATGCACGCAGCCAGTTAATTTAGAGTAATTATTAAATCTTCTTGGTGAGGTTGATCACAGCAAAGCAAAATGTAGACCAAAAAAAAAAAAAAAACTCCTTTTTATCTTTTTCAGCGCTACATTAATCATGGGGCCTAGACTTAAGGAACGTTAGTCCATTGCACATGAAGAGTCTGAACCACTGCACAAATCCTTTGTTTTCTTCTTCTCTAACAACAAAATCTTGTTCTCAATTGTGACCAACCAAAACGACAATTCATTCTTGTTTGTTTTGTTAATTGTGCCTCTGTCATAGAAATATACCACGATCGAATAGGCTAAGCTACTATTGTCGGTAATGTATAATCTTTTTATGGTAAACTAATACATTTGTCCACGCTTCGCGCAGATTAAATTTAAGAAATAATCCTTTTTAACATCTGAATATAATAGATACCTTAAAAATTCTTTTTAGACATCAAAACAGATTAATTTGAAATTTCAACCCGTTTTACTATTATCTGAGTCTTATTTTTCATCACTTGTTGCACGAATTAAACTTTATTTTTATAGTTTCCTCAAAAAGAAATATTTAAAGAAAGTAAGGAATTTTAAAAAAACTAATCTTTTTATGTGCATGTGTTTAACAAATTTTATATGGTTGTTCCATGGTAAATATGATATATACATAAATATCTAACATAGATGTTCCTTTCATTAGGGATTTTAAATTTAGTGTATTTATAATTTTTTCGTTGTTTTATTTAGATAACTGAGATAAGCTGAAATAGAGAGATATGGACATTGAGAATTCATATAATCAATTGTAATTTCTTACAGATTGAAACAATTATTATTGTTGTTAAACATAAAAGATTAAAAATAAGGTAAAGAAAAACACAAAATAATACGGAAGAGATCTTGATACAGTTATCTTCTTCTATTTAAATTGTAAAGATCTATATCAACCCATTTCATCCAGTTCTACCGCTTCTCTACTCTATGTATATTACAAACTTTTTTGAAATACCATGTATAAGACCTTCTCACTATCATATCAGCATCTTCATCCTTCACTTCCCAACGACTCTTTCCAACAGAGTTTTACTAACTATGATTACCTTTAAATCTCTCTGGACTACCTCTAAAATTGATTTTAAGAAAAAATAGTATCACTATCACGTTAGTAATTACATAAGTGCAAACACAAATATATTCAAATTAACATAATAGAGATCAAATGAGCGATTAAATTATAAAGAATTATGAAGATGCCTATGATGATCACTTAGATAAAAAGCATATTAAAAATTTAATACAAGAATAATAAAATATCAACCAACCTAACATCACAAAGAGAAAACACTTCATAAACGAATAGATTAAGATGTTACCATCATCAGATTGAAAAGTCAACTAAATATTCATACGATCATAAACATAAATCATTGTATCCCTTTCCCTTCTTGCAGGCTCCGTTTGAAGTTCTATGAATTCATGTGCGTTTTTCTTTAGCAAGTACCAAAAGAGTATGTGAAAAATGAAGCATCAATCAAAAGCGAGAAGTATCAATAATTATTTGCTATATATAGACCCTTGTCCTTTGGCATCTCACATAAGAATATAGCATACCGTTTTGTAGACTTATAATGACTAAAAGCATTCTAACTATAATTTAACTCCAATCTTTCTCACTAGCATTATTCCTTCGGCTTCCCTGTTGAGAATAAGCCGACGGCGAGGCTCCAAAACATATCACTTCCTTTACATAAGCCATAATCCTATACTAATGTAACATAATAAGTACTGGTAACAACTTAATAGTCTATTTAAACAACTATGCATACCTAACAAAAAATATATACAAACAGAGAGCAAATGAAAAATCATCAAATTATAAGGTCTAATCCTCTCCAACTTTCGAGCATGAGAGGAGAATTGCAAAACTAAAGCATCACAATAGCACATGAATTAGGAAAAATGAGGGAAGCTCAGATAACGAATATAAAAGAAGATAAAACGGCATAGTCATTAACATGCACTAATCCACAGTTTAATTAGAAAATAAAATTGGATATTAATTTCCTTTACCGATAGTGTAGTGGGCTGGTAAATGTTATCAGTGCGAGTGTGCGACTTTAAGAGAAGGAAGAGTGGAGTTATTAATTATTTAGCCATTAATGTAATAATATTGTTACAAAAATACATAAAATTTAGCAGGAAAAACAAAAAAAATATATATAGAAAAGCCAAAAAAATGAGAAAAAAGATAACTATGAATGCTAGTCATAGAGATGTGCGACATCACCTTGTCTATGCCTAGCTCTATATTATATATAGATTGGTAGTAATTGTATTTGTAAATTAAAAGAGAAACTACAAATTAAGTTAATTGTGTGTTTTCCGGTGAAAACGGATAATCAGTTAGAGATTTGTATTTCAAGTGTTTGAAGACCAGTGGGTCGTATCTAATCCTGGAAACTCTCCTTTTGGGTAGGTTTTCGTGATCACAAGAATTAGATTGAAAGAATCAAGCATAAAAAATAAGAAATCAAGTAAGATAAATATGTTCACAAGAGAAATCAATATGCCCGGATATATTATTCTTGAGAGAAAAAAAGGAAGGGATATGTCACCAGAGATTAGATGGATGTCTCTTAGCTTACATGATAAGCTATCTATATAGAAATCAAAACAAGACTATTCAACCCTAATGGCCAGATGATGTAACCTAACTGCACCCCCACGTGCTTCTCTACCACAACACACTGATCGAGATTTGTTGATATGACCTGAGTAGGTGGAAGTGGGTGCCAGCTGTGGAGATCCTCCCGGTCTCTTTTCTAGCTCCCGGTTGCGGAAACTAGCCCGGCTACGAATTTTACCCAATACAGATAGTCCTCCACTTTCTGGTCACTCCATGAACATGAGACTGGGAAGTGGAAGAGCCCGACCTCTTCAAATTTCACACGGGAAATTAGTGAACCATCTCGACTCCCTCCACGATTGGACACTTTGCTATGGCTGCATTTAATGCGCCCCTTCCCCCCATTCGGTGGCGTTGCTTCACAGGCAGAGATCTGACATTTCGTAGAGACACGCCGTTTTGCCAATCGAGGTGAATGATTACGTTTTCCCTATTTAAACCACCGCCGTGGGATTCAAGAGCAGTATCTCTAACTTCAAACATCCTTGCCCCCCGCCCCCTAATTTCGAGCTGTTTCCATCCCTCATACAACTCCTTCCAAAAAATCGTTTCTTTAACAGGGCTACTTCATCTTCATCATCACAATACTTGTCCGTCACTCAGGCGGCGGGGTCGCTGGTGGAGACCCCTAACGTCTCTTCTGACCATGAAAATCACAGCTCCCTCTCCTTCGATACCCAAGAGATCGATTTGGGTTCTACCACCGCTGAAACCATCCCCTCACTCCTCAATCGCTCTGGGGATTTCCGTTTTAGCCGCCGACTAAAATCTGTTTTGATGATTCGCTCCCTAGTTACCAGTTCCTGTCTTGGTCAGACACGTCTGGACTGCAATTGGGGGCCCGACGTAGAGATACTCTTGGCTCCCAGGAACGCTAACATCTTCTACCATTCCGTCGGTATGTATACCGTCTACACGTACCCTTTCACAATTGGCTTCACTCTCTTGGTCCACCACGTAATCGAAACATTCTTTCATCGCTACCAACTCTGTATAGGGCACTTGGCCCTTCAAATCTGGAGGATCGTGCAGTGAATCCAGTACTTGGCTGATAGGGCCAATCTCCCTTTTATTTTTGATCACCTTATCCAACTGTACTCCCCTCGCATAATCCGGGGAGAATGGTGCACCTGTCTTCCCGAGGCATCCGGAGTCTCATCACTAGTTCCGAGGATGACCATGATCGTGGGTGGCACGATAGGTTTATCATGATACCAACTGACCTTTTGCATAGCGCATCTGAGCATTTTGGCCTTCTCTTTCTTTTTCATTGAAGATTCCCCTTTCTGACTTGTGCTTTGCTTTCTTTACAACGATCCTCGTGGAGCTAGATCACAGGCCTAGTTTCTTCAGCTGGCTGATGAGTATCCTACGCTCCTCTATTGAGATTGAGAGGACATACAGGAGTATATCTGCTGACCACTGGCGGAGGAACAGTCATGGTGAGTTTTTAGAAAATCTTTCTCTTTCTGTCGCCATTCCCTACTTATCCAAATATTTGGGACTGCTTCTCATATATACTTTTTAACATAGGCCTCCCTGTTCGGGGATCGTCTCCCCAAAGGGCCCCTCTCGAGAAGAAGCCCGAACCAACCTTGCACTGGTTGTGGCCGCTGCTAGCCGAAAATGAAGGCTCTTCGAGGATGCTGGCACATCTTCTTCCAAAGGGATTGGTTCCTGGGTGCGATCTAGCCACCGACTATTACAACACTGAAATGAGACTTTGTCAGGAGTGGTGAACTTGGAGGAGAGTGAGGAAAGAAGAGGGGCCTCCCGAGCTTGTTGCTGCTAACACTAGAAGGGCCGTAGGAGATGCAGGCGCAGGTCCTTCCGTCCTTCCTCTTTTGGCGGAGAAAGATGAGTCCTATTTGGAAGCTTCTCTCTTCTACCTGGCGGGCCTGCTCCTCCAGGTATGTTACTTATTTAAGTCTGTCACCATGTTCCTTCAAAATTACTCACTCTTTCGCCTGTTTTTCTCACAGGGCCATGCTTCCGTCACTTCTGTGCTTGAGATGGTCAAGAGCTCGACTTTTTTGTCTAGGGAGGTGAGGAGGATGCAATCCGAGAACTCCCGCCTAAGGGCTGATCTGTTTGAGTTGGTGACTCGTAGATTTTTTTTGGACTCCAAATGGAAGAAAATGAGAGAGGCTTTATCTGCTCGATAAAGAGCCCTTCGGAACCTGATATCTTCCCACCAAGAACCTCAGATGAGGCTCGGCTCGAGCAGAGGCAGAGGATTTGGCTGCCTAAGGGCGAGTGCAAGCGCTAGAGGCTTCCGGGAAATGGCTCAGGGCCCTCAATACCCGACTGCAGTAGCGCTGGGCTGCCGACCAGTACTTCTCTAATCTTCTAAATTACTATGTCGTGTTGAAGACCCGAGCCAGTGTTCTCCTGGATATCAACGAGGGCCGTATTCAAGACATTAACTCTGTCCTGAGGGATGTAGAGGTGAATGTAGGGGCCGCCGATATCGCTATGGACGACCTCCGTGACCGGACCCCTTCTTGCTATGATGCTTCCTCTAGTTCTTTGGACGTTGAAGATGCCGCTCCTCCTACTTAACTCGTGTTTGTTATTCTGCGGGCCTTCGTGCCTTGTTAAAATAGCTCCGGCTGCTGTGCCTTTGATTATTTTGTTTGTTTTTTTGAAGGTTGGGTCTGTGTACCCTGAATTTTCTTTTTGTCTGAGCCTGCGCGTTCACAATTATGTTCTTGTTTTTGTTTTCTTTCTGGATATCGGGCCTATGTGCCCTTAACATGTTTGTCTAAGCCCGAGTGCTCAAGGAAAAATGGTTCCCGTTTATATATATATATATATATATATGTGTGTGTGTGTGTGTGTGTGTGTGTGTGTGCGCGCGCGCGCGCGTTCAAGGAAAAATGGTTCCCGTTTTGTTTTTATATATATATATATGACTGCCTTTACTTGATTTCTAATTCCGCATCTATTCCTTTTTACGCTTTGACATACACTAACGACCATAAGTAATGTTGTTGGCTTTTATTTTTAACACTTAACCCTCGGGGCGTGACCGCCATACCCGTCCACCGGAACTATGTTTATATTCGAGTGTTGGTGTTTAAGTTTAAAAATTGATAACCGGTGCACGTGTTTTTTCACTGTAGCGTTTTGTGTTTGAGGTTATCACTTTTAACTCAATCCGGGTATGTCACTTTTGAAAATACTCTTTGCGATCAGGAATTAATCATCTGATTCACAAGAAGAGAGGGGGGGCCCTGGATTTCGGTGCTGATGAAGAAGACGTATCGATCTTATTTAATGGCACCAAGGATCATGGAACCTGCACCCTCGGAGGCTCTTAAGGCCGTGTCGTGTTTGAAGCAGTTTTTACGGGGTCGTACGACTTCCGAGTTCAGTTTTGCCCAGAATGTTTTTGCTCTTTCAAGAGATACCTTATTGCGAGTACTCTGAAAAATAAGTGAAGATTCATATTTTGTTTTCCCTGGAGTTTACATGAACAAACCGCCTGATTGAAGTGTAACAATTCTTCTACAAAATCTTAGAAAGATATACAAGGGCGGGGAGAACTAGGCAAGGACTAATGTTTCTTTTCTTTTGGCAGTCCCAGTCCTTGTACGTTTGTTCCGTTTGCTTGATACCCTTTCTCTCCAACCACTACTCATTTGTGAGGTACGGAGGATTCGAGTATCGAGTTTAAAAACATCTGGTCGAGCTTTCTCCAGGTTTTCAAATTTTTCTCAAATGCAACATGTTTATATACTGTTGCCTCGTTAAAAACCTTGCCAGTAAAACCCATTTGGGACAAAACCTAGGCTAAGGAAAAGAGTGCAACACGTGCCTTCGGTTCTCCTTCTGGTAGTCAAGAGGGAGGTATAGTAGGCGGTTCATCCCAAAGTGATTCCTGTCATAGGGATGAAGCAAGTTAGGGTAGGATAAGTAATGTATTTATACAATCATACCTGTCACCCTCATCAAAGGTAGAATCTCTTGAGATGGCAGACGTTCCAGCTATTCTTTTTGATTCCTTTCCGTGCTCATTCTTAATTCGGTAAGACCCTTTGCCTGCAATCCCCACGATTTGGTATGGGCCCTCCCGAATAGGCCCTAGTTTTCCTGCATTAATGTCCCACATTGCGAGGGTGGCCTTCCGGAGGACGTAATCCCCAATTTTGAAATGCCTCAAGTTTGTTGTTATGTTGAAGTATTTTTCAACCCTCTGCTTCTGTGCCGCCACACATACAAAAGCCATTTCCCTTCGCTTTTCGAGCAGTTCTAGCCCAACGTCCATTGCCTCGTTGTTAGATTCTTTCATGGTTTGGGTATATCGGATGCTTGGTTCCTCGATCTCTACAGGTATCAGGGCCTCAGCCCCGTACAACTGGGAGAATGGGGTTTCACCCGTGCTTGTTTTAGAAGTAGTTTTGTATGCCCACAACACCCCAGGAAACTCCTCCGGCCATTTCCTATTAGCGTTCTCCAGCTTTTTCTTGATATTCTGAATCAGGATCTTGTTGGTTGATTCTGCCTGCCTGTTTGCACCCGGTTGATATGGAGAAGACACTATTCGCTTGATTCTTAACCTTTCCAGGAATTCAGTGACCTTTGTCCCCACAAATTGAGGACCGTTGTCATAAGCTATCTCTTCTGGCACCCTAAAACTGCATATGATGTGATCCCACATGAAGTCGATCATTTTTTTCTCCCATATTTTCGCGGAAGCCTTTACCTCTACCCACTTTGTGAAATAATCTGTCAGCACTAACAAGAACCTTACGTTTTCTACGGCCCCCCGGTAACGGGCCTACGATGTCCATCCCTCATTTTAAGAAGGGCTACCATCGATTGAAGTAGTTCGGCAGGTTGATGAATCATTGGAAAGTTCCACTAGCATTTGTCACTTTTTTGGATGAAGGCTTTAGCATCTGCCTCCATCTGGGACTCGTAACCAGCATAGTTCCCGCATCTGCCTTCCTGTATTTCTCTCATAACGTACTCTGCTTCTGCGGGTCCCAAACATTTGGCCAAGGGGCCCAGGTATGACCTGCAGTATAGCTCCCGTTCATGTATGCAATACCATGCTGCCTTGACTCTTAGAGCTTTTGCCGCTTTGGCGTCTTCCGGGAGAGTCCCATTCTGCAAACAGTTTATTATATCGCTCTGCCAGTCCCATTTCAGGCTAGTGGTGTTTACCTCATGTACGATAGGACTTGAGACGGAGTGTAGGAGGTGCCCTACAGAGTCCGATTCTGCTTCTGTTATACCGGCTGAAGAACTGAGGTTTGCCTAGGCATCGACTTCAGTATTCATCTCTCGAGGGATTTGGGTGACTTTCCATCATTTGAAGCGTGACAACAACATTTTGACTTTGTCTAGGTATTCTCGCATTCGATCGTCCTTGGCCTCAAACTTCCCGAGGATTTGGTTTATGATTAGTTTAGAATCACTTTTTAGTTCTATTACTTCAGCTCCGAGTCCTCGGACCAGTTCCAAACCTGTAATTGCGGCCTCATACTGGGCCTCATTATTAGTCAAAGGCAAACATTTTATGGCCTTCTTGATCATGACCCCTGATGGGGTTACCAGGACGATTCCCAATCCTGTATTCTTTACATTAGTTACCCCATCCGTGTACATGATCCACATTTCGAAAGCGGCCTTGAATTCCCGGACCACTTCCTTTTGACCACGGGGCATCAAACCTGGACTATAATCCGCAACGAAATCTGCTAGTGTCACACCCCAAACTTGACCCTGAACGTAATAGGATCCGATGCTATGAACAACACCCGAAGCACCTTATAAATCGATCACCATCAAGTCCCTTTTTAATAATCTTTCATTAACTAATCAAAAAATGTTATAAAAAAGCCAAACAAACTCATGCCCATAATTTAAGAAATAAAATCAGCGGAATTCTATAATAAATAGATTGTCAAAATGTAGAAAAACCCATGAGAGTCGAACAACAACTCAACCAATACCCACAAAACAACATCTATCTATGGAGCCTCTAAGATAATGAATAAACGTCTAACTCATCAGGACGCAGCCCAGAAAATAGAAGCAATAAGTAAAACAGAGGGTGTCCCACGAATAAAGGTGTGGGCTCACCAATAGTATGGAAAGCAGTAAGTACTCCTAATCTGCGAGATCTGTCTGTACCTGCTCTTCTTCGTTACCTAATATACCATAAAAAAATAACAATGGTATACCTGAGTACTGGTACTCAGTGAGTGTCTCGGGGACAATAAGTAATATAACAAAATAATACAACAATGATTAGTGAAAACAGTTCCAATAAAATAATCTGAAATCAAAGATAAGATCAATCGAACAACTCAAAATCGTCAATAGAAAACCATCAAGACAAGTATATTACCATTTATTACCATTTGAGTCTTTTCAATTCGAGATCAATATCATCAACAAGCCACTCCAAGGCGAACAAGTTCATTATCATCAAAAGCCACTCATAGGCAAGAAGATACGAATCAAGCCACTCACAAGAAAATCAATCAATCGATACTCCGGGCTACGAAACCACGGAGGCTAATCGTCCACTGGACTAGCACAGTAATAGATGCACTGGTGTATCTCGGAGGTCAATCGTCCTCTAGACTGACATAATAATAAATGCACCGGGCTATACGCCTAGGAGGTCAATCGTCCTCTTGACCGACACAACAATAGATGCATCGGGCTATACTCCTTGGAGGTCAATCGTCCTATGGACTGACACAATAATAGATGCACCGGGCTATACGCCTTAGAGGTCAATTGTCTTCTGAACTGACACATCAATAATCATATCAATATGTTAGGATCCATAACGGCTAATCATCCTTTGGACTAGCATAGCTTGCCCAAACACAAACAAGATATAAGTCATAACATGTTAGCGAATCATCAATAATGGCATAGAAGCCGAATCACAAGTCATATCATGAGAGCCAAATTATTCCTCATGGATTATGTTCATCTTCCCATTATAGGGGTACATCAATTCATTTCAGTTTTAGAAATACAGACTCACTTCTTTAAACAAGTTTCATGTTCAACACAATCCATTTATAGAGCATTCACATGAGATAATCAAGCTTTTCTGAAATCAAGTTTGAACGTCCCTTAGAGAGGAAAACAATCATGAATACGTATATATAATATCATACAAAACAAGGTTTAATGTGGGCTTGTCCCTCACGCACATAAACCACAATCAAAGTCACACAAATCGTTTCAAAAGAGTATGTTCAAAAATAGATATACCTCGAATCCCGCTAAAATCTAGCAAAATGGAATTCCCAAGGTTCAACAATCAATCTACAATGGTTTTAGATAAGAAAGATTAGAGCTTCTGTAGCACCCTTACCCTTTTGAAAACTTCTAGGCCAAATTTGCGTGTTCTTGCTTTCATGCAATTCACCCATGGATTCTGACGATATATAAATGATGTACAAACCCCAACACACCCCTATAACCATACTTGAATTTTAGAAACTTACCTCACGACGAATTCTTAACAATTCTCCTCTTCAACCGTTCTTGAATCGAATTCTCACAATGTATGGAATAGGTGATGTTTCTAATGTTAATCTTCGTTAGGTTGAGGTAATAATCATTAGAATTGATCAAGAACTTACCTTAGGTGTTTTAGGGAAGCTTTAGGGTTGTTTCCTCTCAAAAAATCAGCCAAAATGAAGTGGGAATGAATATAACAAAGTTAGGCTTTTATAAAATGTGGGAAAAATCGCTTCAGGCATAAAATGGCCTGGTACATCCCCCAGGGCGACGCGCATGTTATATCTATTTTTACAGTGTCAAAATTTTGAGTTTTCTGAAAATTTGTCTTGAGGCTTCACTAAAGAAACGCCAAGGGTGACGCGCACGCCTAATTTTTACACTGCACTAATGATGTTCAGTAAAATGGGCATAACTCCTAGCACAGAGCTCTATTGGATCTTTACGACCTACCGTTGGAAAGGTATTTCAGAGACCTACAACTTTTATGAAGGAAGTTTTCCCTAAGTCTCAGGATTTTCACGAAACTGGCTTAGAAGTCAGACCTACCGAAATTTAGATGAGTTTGAGAACTTTTACGAACTTCACTATTTGGTTTGACTTTAAAACGATTGCTTATCATCCAAATTCATCCTGAATGGATTCATATAGCTAAAATATCATCTTAATACTAGTTTTAAACATTCACACCTAACTCAAATTTACGGAGTGTTACATTATCCACCCCTTAGGATCATTCGTCCTCGAATGAAAGTTATGGCCTAAGATTTTCACTAAACCTCAAGTCTTAAAAAAATTTGCTAGAGTTCCTTTGTATTGCAAGCTATCTCAAACAAAACTCAGATAATACTCTAACAATAACCATATGGTCCTCACAGGGGCTCCCCATAACTACACCAAACAAGCCGAAACATAAAATAAGAAAATCACACCTTTAGTCTACACTTTCGCTAGGATTCGATAACCAGAAGGTTCAGCACATACCTGGAATAGGAAATAGGTGAGGGTATTATAGCTTAAGTATCATTAACAGCAACTAGATTGTAACTACATCCCTTTGAGTTCAATTTTGTGAGTCTTAAGGTACGAAATAAGTCTACCTCGATGTTTAGCCTACTAGTTTTGATTGACAACCTAGAGTTTCATAACACTTGGAAAGTCAGTTTACCCCTATAATCACCTCAAAGTTAACCATTCCTATTTCAATTGATATGATGTGAATTCCACAGGTTCTGAACCATGAGCACCCATGGCCGTTAGAGCTTTGAAAGTCTCATCCATAAAGTATTGGGGATCATCCTCCTCTAGCGAACCAAAGAACTTGGGCGGATTCAGCCCCAAAAAGTGCTTACGTCTTCCTCCACCACGCAGGGCCGGATCCATACCCACACGCTGTTGTAGGGCCGCAACAAGGGTGGTAAGCATCTGGATCGCATTTTACATCGATCCAATATCATCCACGCCCGCAACAGGGGCGACTGGAGCAGGTGGTGATGGCAGTGGTGCTTGGTCTCCATTGTCGTTTCCAACTCCAGCATTAGTCTCCACAGTGGTATTGTTAATGATCCTAGCGGCTCGTCTGCCAGATGATGAATCAGAAGCACCATTACTTCATTGCTTAGTAGCTCCCGCACTAGTTAAAGCCATTTCCTCGAAGCATGAATACAAGAGCACGTTAGGACGATCCTAAGGGAAGTTCAAGCTCTATAGCACAATCTAGAATAAAAAAGAATGAGAAACACTTATAAATGTCCTGGTAGTCTTTCGATTATGCAGGTGATCAAGCTGTACAACGAAGACTACTAGTCATAGCTCCACAGACATAGACAAATCCTGGGACACATCTAAACCTAGGCTCTGATACCAAGCTTGTCACACCCCAAACCCGACCCTGGATGTAATAGGCATCCGATGCTATGAACAACACCGGAAGCACCTTATGAATCGATAACCATCAAGTTTCTTTTTAATAATCTTTCATTAACTAATTAAAACATGTTATAAAATAGCTAAAAAAACTCATGCCCATAATTTAAGAAATAAAATTAGCGGAAGTCTATAATAAATAGATTGTCGAAACATAGAAATACCCATGAGAATCGAACAACGACTCAACCAATACCCACAAAACGACATCTATCTATGGAGCCTCTAACATAATGAATAAATGTCTAACTCATCGGGATGCAGCCCAGAAACTAAAAGCAATAAGTAAAATAAAGGGTGTCCCACGAATGAAGGTGAGGGCTCACCAAAAGTCTGGAAAGCAGCAAGTAGTCCTAATCCGCGAGATCTGTCTGTACCTGCTCTTTTTAATTAACTAACATACCATAAAAAATAACAATGGTATGCCTGTGTATTGGGTACTCAGTGTGTGTCTCGGGACAATAAGTAATATAACAAAAGAATACAATAATGATTTGTGAAAACAGTTCCAATAGAATAATCGAAAATCAAAGACAAGATCAATCGTACAACTCAAAATCGTCAATAGAAAACCATCAAGACAAGTATATATCTTTTTCGATTCAGTATACCATTTGAGTCTTTTCAATTCGAGACCAATGTCATCAACAAGACACTCCAAGGCGAACAAGCTCATTATCATCAAAAGCTACTCACATGCAATAAAGATACAAAACAAGCCATTCACAGGCTTCCCAAATACGAAACAAGCCACTCATAGGAAAATCAATCAATCGATACTCCGGGCTAGGAAACCATGAAGGCTAATCGTCCTCTAGACTAGCACAACAATAGATGCACCGGGTTCAAACATCCGGCTGGTCAATTGATAGAAGGTGGTCCCTGCATTCTTCAAGCCAAACGGTATGACTTCGTAGCAATATGTACCATGTTCCGTAATGAACGAAGTCTTTTCTTGGTCTATCGGGTCCAATTGGATCTGGTTGAACCCAGATAAAACGTCTAAAAAACTAAACAATTTGTACCCGGCCGCCGAGTCGACAGTTCTGTTGAGACAGGGCATGGGGTGCGAGCTTCTCGTGCATGCTTTATTCAAGTCTTTTAAATCTAAGTACATTTGAAAGCCACTCGGATTTTTAGGAAGTGCCATCATGTTGGCCAGCCAGTCGAGTGTACCGCCTTCATAGCATGCATCCAGGGCCTGCCTAGGACCAAGTTGTAGGGCATTTATCCTTCTAGGACGTCGAATAGAGCTTTCGAGGGTATCCCTTCCACGTAAGTGACCAGCTTGATCTGCCCTTGGATGGTTTTGCTTGATAGGTTGAATCCGGTCAGAATTTTTATCACCGAGATCACCTGCTCCGTCACCTGCATCTCCTTAAGCACTCGAAGTTGTGCTATATTTAATAAGCTACCTGGATCGATAAGCACACATTTAACGTTAAAGTTTAAGATTTGTAAAGAACTCCAACCGGCGGATTTTTCCTCTGCTTCATTGAATATGATGAAGTCTTCCAAGTGACCTCTTCTTACCTTCCGGGTGGGGGAGGGATCCCATCAGTGCGAATCCTGGGATACTACTCCTACTACCTCTCCTTTGAAGATTACGTTAATCCTCCCCTGGGGCGCTGGCCTGGCGCGCGAAGTCCCGACCCCTTTTGCCTGATCACACTTGTTACGGTTATCAAAGAACTCCTTTAGATGCCCCTTCTGGAGCTGGTCTGCGACCTCATAACGGAGATATTTGCAATCCCCAGTCGAATACCTCGGAATAGTGTGATACTCACACCACAAATCCATGTCCCGCCGGTTGGAGTTAGATCTTATAACTATCGGGAACCTGGCCTCTCCCATATCTTTCATTGCCATGACCAATTCCCCGACTTTCACATTAAAATTATAGGATGCCATGCTCGGCGGACCTGAATTAGTGGACGGCTTATGGCTTGAGGTCTCCCTATCTCTTCTGGGCTAGCCCTGATCATACTGTGTCCTGTTGTTTCATGCCCCGTTCCTCGGAAAGGGGCGAGCTGCATACGGCTCATACCAATCTCTCGGTCTCCGTTGTTTGAATGAGAGGGTGGCCTTGGGCTTGTCCTGAGGCCTTCCTTTTACTTCGATTCAGCCTTCTGTTTTAAGATCATCCTCAATCCTCATCTAAGCCGTGTATCGGTTCTTTAATTTATTCTAGGATTTGGCAGGGAACTCCCTCAAATTTTCCTTTAGTTTCTTCGATGCATCTGAGCTGTCAGTGTTTAAACCATCTGCGAATGTCGCGTCCGCCGAGTCCTATGGAATGGTAGGTAATGTCTTCCTTTCCCATTGGTACCTCTCCACGTAACTGTGGAGCGATTCATCCTTCCTCTGCTTTATAGTGAAGACATCATCTTTGTGCGTTTCAACTTTTCATGCCCCCAGCATAGGCTTTCACAAAGGCATCTGCAAGAGCAGCAAAAGAGTCAAAAGAACTTTTGGGTAAAAGAGTATACCTGGAAAGTGCTCCCTTTATGAGCGTTTGATTAAATTTTTTCAGAATGAAAAATTCAATCTCGTCTTGTTAGAGATCGTGCACAATGATTGCTGCTTTGTAAGGTATTTTTCCATACTTCCTTGCTCCGCCCCCTTCAGGATAGGGGGAGCCCTTGGTATTTGGCTCATCCGGTCATGGAGTTCTTTTTCCAGCTTGGAAAGCCTGGCTAGGTCAACGTTTTGCTCGGCTAGCCCCGTCCCCATTTGCTCCACACCTTCCGCGGAGGTCCCTGGCACTTTGACAACCTCTAGGTCGTTTGAAGGGCGTTCCGCCGGTGATGTGCCAGACAAAGAGTTTAAGAGTTTCTCCATACGTTCTATCATCGCACTATTTGATGCCAGGACCGCGGACATTCCTTCTACCATAGGATGAAGGTGTCTTTTCTTTTTGCTGGAGGAATGCCCTCTAAGGAGTATCCCCCTACTTTCCGCTGATTGGTCGAGATGGTCCTCCTCGATAGGGGCTTTGCCGCGGTCTTTTCTCAAGGGTGGTATCGTCTCCTCTTTTTCTTCCCGCTCGCTTAACGCCAGGTCATGTTCCCTGTTCGGATTTTGTTGTTCCTTCGCTCACTAGCCCTGTGAGTCCTTCATTCCATCGGGATTACATCTTCTTGACGAGCTACTGCCTGAATCGGGCATGACTGAGTGTAATGTTGTTGCAAAAGACTTTAGAATGAGCCTACGTTTTCCCGAGAGTTTCTGCTGTAAATCAGGACGACTCCACAGGTGTCTATCCCCACAGACGGCGCCAAGCTGTTTTTCAATTAAAACGGATAATCAGTTAGAGATTTGTATTTCAAGGGTTTGAAGACAAGTGGGTCTTATCCAATTCCGGAAACTCTCCTTTTGGGTAGGTTTTCGTGATCACAAGAATTAGATTGAAAGAATCAAGCATAAAAAATAAGAAATCGAGTAAGATAAATATGTTCACAAGAGTAATCAATATGCCCGAATATATTATTCTCTCGAGAAAAAAAGGAAGGGATATGTCACCAGAGGTCAGATGGATGTCCCTTAGCTTACATGATAAGCTATCTATATAGAAATCAAAACAAGACTATTCAACCCTAACGACCAACTAATGTGACCTAACTACTGCACCCCCACGTGCTTCTTTGCCACAGTACAGTGATCGAGATTTGTTGATATGGCCTGAGTAGGTGGAAGTGGGTGCTAGCTGTGGAGATCCACCCGGCCTCTCTAAGCTCCCGGTTGCAGAAACTAGCCCGGATGCGGATTTTACCCAATACACTGTGCAAATCCTTTGTTTTGTTCTTCTCTAACAACAAAATCTTGTTCTTATTTTCGACGAACAAAAACGACAATTCATTCTTGTTTGTTTTGTTAATTGTGCCTCTGGTATAGAAATATACCACGATCGAGTATCTAGCTAGCTTGCTCTATTGTCAGTACTGTATAATCTTCCATGGTAAATTAATAATAACTGTATTCGTAAATTAAATGTGCGAAACTACAAATTAAGTTACAGTTCCGATGAGTGACATAAATTAATCGATGGCTTAAAATCAGACACAAGCAAAAGGACAAGAATTATTTAACCAGGGACTGACTAGCCAGCTTTTTAATCTTTAAAAAACTTTATCTTGTAGTGGCTGAGATCTAGGGTCCTATAGACTAGCTATATTTCCTTCTGCGTTGTTAGATGAGCTTCTTTAATATTTATATATTCAAATCGATCAATACAAACAAAGATTAATAATTATTCGGATGAGTGTAAAAAGAAGAAGGGAAATGGAGAAGGGTGATTCGAATTTTAATCATTCTAGGTTGGACGCTAATGATTATTTGATTACGTATTACATTAGGTCAAGTTGGCCCAAAGTATCCATTGCACTATATAACGACAAAGAGCACGACGAATCAGATTGAGCTGGGGCACCACGTTCTTATGAAACTTTACGGTAAGTGGAGTTAATTAAATATTAAGAATGAATTACTAGAAGTTAAGCTTCTTTTGAACTTAGGATCTTATTCCATTTTTTCCTAATGATGATTAGCCTGGATGTTTGGACACACACAAAAGAAAAAAACAAAAGCCTGAAGGTCCAACACCTAGAAGATCTAAGGGTTTCGATTAGTCATCGCATTTCACACATGCATGACATGGATAAGCATTGTTTCATTCGTCTCAAATAATCTGTCGTTTTTTTTTTATTTTATACGCCCCTTAATAAATATTAATTAAGAGGGTATTTGATTAATTTTATCTTTATTTATGTCTAAATTATAATTTCTCTCCATTAAATTTTCACACAATTTGTGTGTCATCTCTATTAATAACAAAATTCCACTAAAGGTAAAAAAATAATTAATTATGCCTTAAACTTTTAAAACAACAAATAATTTGTAATAACTTTTTAATAATCACAAAAAATAATTTGAGACGGAGGGAGTATTTTCTTCTACGTTTTAGGCTTCTTTGTCTTTTTTCCCAACTCAATTTTCGATAATGATAGTGATAATTAAATCGAGAATTTCATTACTATCTCTCTTGGTTTATGATATCCTTGCTAGAAGCGATAATTGAAATTTTGATAATGCTAAGCGCTGCTAGGATTGGGATTCATATGCTAATAGACCATAATAGGATAGTGTAGAGCAATCTTACGCTTTGCACACGTAGCAACTAGCAATTATTCACTCATGGCGTGATCTATAAATACATCTCAATCATAAAGCCGATGGGAAAAATCATTTACCATCTTCAATTTTACTTTAAAAATCAAACTCCCCCTCCTTAACTTTGAACAATAGATATTCTTTCCCCTTTTATCCTAATTGACTTTTCAAAATGCCTATTTTTACCTTACATTATCAACATTTGTCTTTTTATTTTATATCTCTAAAATCGTGATATTTTTTTGTTTTTGTTTTTAATCTATGTTACAAATTTTCTATGGAAAAAATAAATACTATTTTTCATACCAAAAAAGAAAATTGAGAAATACTAACTGACTATATTAATTTAGTGACGTACTATAATGAAATAAATAAGCATAATTTTTATTTTATTTTATTAATAATAATCAAAACTCTAATAACTATTTATACAAGTAAAAATAACATATAACAATAACTTTATAAACATATTTCAATGCAAGTAATGGAAAAATAATTAATAGAAATAGAGGTATATTTTATAACAAATTCCTAAAAGATTATCTATTTATATTATAAATAAATTTTAAATTTTAAATTATATTTAAGAAAATATTCCATTATTTAACAACCAAAATTTCATTATATTGACAAGTTCATAAAAAGATTATTGTACTTATAATGTTAATGACCTTAAATAAAAATATATAAATAACTAGGTTAAGAAAAATAAATATTATCTATAATGTAAAAAAATACATAGATGCAAAATTAAAAATATCAAGGGTAAATAAGACATTGCATATGATAAGGGAGCGAGAATGTCTATTCTTCGTAATTGAGGAGGGGTTTGATTTTTAAAGCAAAGTTGGGGAGGGTAAATGATTTTCACCCTAATGTCGATTGATAAAGCTAAAATCTTCTATATATATAAACAAGCTTTGTAGAAATAATACTATGATTAGTAATGCAACGAGTGTAATATAAGGATTAGTAACGCAAGAATTGTATAATTCGAAAGTTATTCTTGTATGATTAGTTTGATAAATTTAATAAATAGTTTGAAATATTTATTTATAAGGATTAATAACTCAAGAATTGTATAACGAAAGTTATTTCTTGTATGATTAGTTTGATAAATTAAATATATAATTTAAATATTTATTTGATTTTTAATAAACAGAAAACTTCTTACTATTATGAGTTAGTTTTAGTAATTTTAGCATTTTTAATCCGCGTATTACAAATACCATATTTCTATTCTATATTCTGCATAAAATAATATATAGGGAATTTTACATAAATGACTACACTTTGGGGGTTTAAAATTTATCATAGCTACAGTTTCAATATTTACATTGCGTAGCTACAGTTTCCCTGCTGTATTCAAAAAATGGCTCGTTGTATTCATAAAACGGCCTAGCTGTATTCATGAATACAGCGAATAAAAAAAATTTAAAAATTCTTTTCACTGTATTCAAGTCATACGTATTCAACTCAGTTGTATTCATGTCAAATGTATTCATCTATAACTACTTTTACATTGTATTTACTTTATTGTATTTAAAAATCAGTGGTATTCAAACAACATAAATATAAAAAATATTGTATTCAACTTGTTGCATACAATTTTTTTTTTTAGTGAAGGCAGCGAGTAATACACTAAAAATAGAATACATAAAAACATAGATACACTAAAAATTAACAAAAAACACTCAAAAAAACTGAATACAAAACAATAAAATGAATACAATCTAAAAAATTAACCAAAAAACTCAAAAATAATGAATACAAATGCTCCAATGATCTCGGCAGATCTGAGAAAAAGGGAGAGAGAGAGATCTGGACGGAGATACACTCAACAGAACAGGCAGAGAGACGAGCTGGTTTAGCCGGAGCTAGGTTTCACCGGAGTTGGTTTGGACGGAGATGGCAATGGAGGGTAGGATCAGAGAAGGGGTGGTGATTTGAGAAGCAGTGGAGGGATGGTCGGGTTGGTGGTTTCGTGGTGGCTGGAGATGGAAGGCGTGGTGGCAGATCTGGTGGGTGTTATCGGAGTTCTGCCGGCGGTGGTGGTTGTCGGTGTAGAAGAAGACGGCTTAGAGAGAGAGGTGATGGAGGAGAGAGAAAATGAAGGAAAATGGGAGGAGATTGTGAGAGAATAGAGAGAAAATAGTGTTTAATTCTAAATACAATATAGTTTTACTATACTAGTTACCTTGTGTAATTGACATACAAGATTTAGCTATGAGATGTAGTTCGGGCAAAGTATAGCTACTAAATGTAAATAAAGCCTAATGTTCTCTACACTATGTAGATTTCCCTACATTGATTTAGGAAGCCAAATTCTTTCAATATATTTTTACCTTCTTTGTTGGAGCCACCCCAGAACCCTCTTCATTTTCCATTATCCATTTTATACATATATGTATAATGATGTATAATAGTGTATATACTTTTTTTATACATTATTATACAGTACGTATACATCCCTACACACTATTATATATTGTATATACAGTGTATGAATGATGTATATGTTCTGTATAACCATGAAAAAGCAGTGTATAACTATGTATACGCAATGTATCCACACTGTTATAGACAAACTCAAAGGTGAACCAAGTCGTCTTCTTCATCATTTTTCAGCTAATTGAATCAATTCGAACCAGTTTCAGTCGCGACCAATCTATTTTCAGATCTAGAGTAATTGATAAGGTTTTCGCATTCTATAAAAATTATTCAATTAACTAGATGGCCTAGGCCCGTACTGCGCATGGGCCCAACACTTTAGATTATAGTGCATCTATGTGTATGTAGTTGTATTTGAATAATGATTATATATATATATATATACACTATATATTATGTTCAAAACACGATTAATATAACATTATAGTTTGTGCTTCGTATCTAAAATTTTATTATATTAATGTTTGCTACGAATACAAAATCGGCAAATTTATTAATATTTTTTAAAAGAGAAAACTTATTTAAAAGGAAACTATTTTCCTCTCTTTGAGATAAAACAATAGCAATATTTAAGCATAAGTTGATACTTTCAATTTTAATTCGATTAATTTAAAGGTGTAAAATACTTGTTATTTTTTTTTATCAAATTTTGATTTGGATAATTCTAATTCAAATTATTAAATTAATTTTACATATTTAAAACGAAACAAAGTAGAAATTGATTTTCTATTTAAACGACGAAATACTATTTTTTATTTTTTGGTAAATATTTTCGGTTTAGCTCATTTTACTTGTCATGTTGTCTTTTGCATGTTTTTTTAAGAAAACGTCGATTAGAATTATAATTTGACTAATTTACCTTATTCATTAGTTGATCTCTATTTGATATATTTTTTTTACGACATTAATCTCTTTTCACATTATTCTATCTTATTTTAAAATATAAATATTTTAAGTATATTTATTTTAGTGAACATAACAAATAAATGACATGGCGGAATAGCAAATACAACAGTTTAATATTTAGATTAGATCTCAGGCTAATATAAAAAAAGAAAAAAAACTGTATGGTTTGACTACTTAACTTTTTGAAGAAAAACAGTTTCATTTGCTCCCACTAATGGATTGATACGCACGTGACAATGAATCCATCATTATTGACTTAATGAGATACTTTGGAAATTAGTGTTTACTATGAATACAAAGTCTGCTATTTTTTTTTTTGACATTTTTTTTTAATATGGGGTTCACTTTTTTTTTTGATATTGCTTGGTTTTGTTAATATGGGGTCCATTTTTTTATATTGCTTGGTGTTGTTTAGTATGAGGCCCATCCTTTTGGACATTATTAGTTTGCACTATTTTTATGCATATAATATATATATATATATATATATATATATATACATACTATGTTCAAAACACGATTAATATAACATTGTAGTTTGTGCTTCGTATCTAAAACTTTATTATATTAGTGTTTGCTACGAATACAAAGTCTGCACGATTTTTTTTTTTGACATCGTTTGTTTTTTTAATATGGGATTCACTTTTTTTTTTATATTGCTTGATTTTGTTAATATGGGGTCCACTTTTTTTTCCCCCGTGAGTTTGGAGATAGTGGGTTCCGCTTTTTTTACTTTTTTTTAAATGTTCAAAACACAATTAATATAACATTGTAGTTTGTGCTCCGTATCTAAAACTTTATTATATTAGTGTTTGCTACGAATACAAAGTCTGCACGTTTTTTTTTGACATTTTTTGTTTTTTTAATATGGGATTCACTTTTTTTTATATTGCTTGATTTTGTTAATATGGGGTCCACTTTTTTTCCCCCCTGAGTTTGGAGATGGTGGGTTCCACTTTTTTTACTTTTTTGTTTTTTTAATATTGGTTGGTTTATGTTTAATATGGGGACCACACTTTTTTTTTTTTAAATATTGGTTGGTTTGTGTTTAATATGTGGGCCCACAATTAACATTATAGTTTGTGCTCCGTATCTAAAACTTTATTATTAGTGTTTGCTACGAATACAAAGTGTGCACGTTTTTTTTTGACATTGTTTGTTTTTTTTAATATGGGGTTCACTTTTTTTTATATTACTTGATTTTGTTAATATGGGGCCCGTGCGTTTGGAGATGGTGGGTTCTACTTTTTTTTACTTTTTTTTAATATTAAAAACACGATTAATATAAATTGTAGTTTGTGCTCCGTATCTAAAACTTTCTTATATTAGTGTTTGCTACGAATACAAAGTTTGCATGTTTTTTTTTTACATTGTTTGTTTTTTTAATATGAAATTTACTTTTATTTTTTTTATATTACTTGATTTTGTTAATATGGGGTCCACTTTTGTTTTTTCTCCGTGAGTTTGGAGATGGTGGGTTCTACTTTTTTTACCTCTTTTTTTTTTTTTTTTTTTTTTTTTTTATATTGGTTGGTTTGTGTTTAATATGTGGGCCCATAATTTTTTTTTCGGCCCACAAACGGACGACGAAAAAGTGCCCTAGTATGTTCAAAACAAGATTAATATAACATTGTAGTTTGTGCTCCGTATCTAAAACTTTATTATATTAGTGTTTGCTACGAATACAAAATCTGCAAGTTTTTTTTTTTTTTTGACATTGTTTGTTTTTTTAATATGGGATTCACTTTTTTTTTTATATTGCCTGATTTTGTTAATATGGGGTCCACTTTTTTTCCCCGTGAGTTTGGAGATAGTGGGTTCCCCTTTTTTTACTTCTTTTTTTTTATTGTTCAAAACACGATTAATATAACATTGTAGTTTGTGCTCCGTATATAAAACTTTATTATATTAGTGTTTGCTACGAATGTAAAGTCTGCACGTTTTTTTTTTTTTGACATTGTTTGTTTTTTTAATATGGGATTCACTTTTTTTTATATTGCTTGATTTGGTTAATATGGGGTCCACTTTTTTTTCCCCTTGAGTTTGGAGATGGTGGGTTCCACTTTTTTTACTTTTTTTTTTAAATATTGGTTGGTTTGTGTTTAATATGTGGGCCCACAATTAACATTGTAGTTTGTGCTCCGTATCTAAAACTTTATTATATTAGTGTTTGCTACGAATACAAAATCTGCACGTTTTTTTTGACATTGTTTTTTTAATATGGGATTCACTTTTTTTTTTATATTGCTTGATTTTGTTAATATGGGGCCTACTTTTTTTTCCCCGTGAGTTTAGAGATGGCGGGTTCCACCTTTTTTTACTTTTTTTTTAATGTTCAAAATACGATTAATATAACATTATAATTTGTGCTCTGTATCTAAAACTTTATTATATTAGTGTTTGCTACGAATACAAAGTCTGCACGTTTTTTTTTATTGACATTGTTTGTTTTTTTAATATGGGATTCACTTTTTTTTATATTGCTTGATTTTGTTAATATGGGTCCACTTTTTTTTTCTCCGTGAATTTGAAGATGGTGGGTTCCACTTTTTTTTTTTTTTTTTTTAATATTGGTTGGTTTGTGTTTAACATGGGGACCACACTTTTTTTGTTTTTTTTTTTAAATATTGGTTGGTTTGTGTTTAATATGTGGGCTCATAATTTCTTTGGGCCCACAAACGGACGACGAAAAAGTGCACCATCCGGTGCTTCTAATATAGTAGAAATTAGAGTTATTTTACTGTTATTGACTAAAATTAAAAGGGAATAAAGAAGAAGAAGAAGAAGTTAATGACTGAAATATGAATTAACAATCATTTGTCAAAAGAAACAGAGATAATGAAATGAAGGCTCCAATATCCAAGATGTTTTTCAATATTAAAGAGAAATCCTCAAGCAGATACAAGATTTAAGCACCAGCAAACAATCAAGAACGTAGAGAGAGTTGAATTTGTGGTCATTGATTCACCATCATCAGAGAGAGAGAGAGGCGACGGGAAGAAAGAAGCTAAAATCCAATGTAGAGTAAACCTGGTAACAAAATAATAACTGGGCCAAAATTTGTCAACTAGATGCCTGAGCGGTATTTTACTGTAACTAAATCAATCTTTTATGAGTAATTGACATAAATGTCCACCCACCAAAATAATAGTCACCAAATGTATTGTTTGTCTATTAATGTATAATATACATAGAATATATATATTTTGATAACTAGTGTATATTTTACTAGAGAATGTAATTATTTTTGGCCGACCAATCAAGTGAGTAACTTGGCCATCTTTTGGGGTCATTTGCACTTTTCCCATATCTTTTGCTGGTCTTTAACTTTTGCCTCTCAACGCAGACAACATTTTCACCGGCATAAGATTATATTTTCGCATCATAATATCCCACAAATTATGCCGCACGCCTTAAAGAACTTATGCCCAGCTAGGCATAAGGTCGATTTTGAAGAGCAAAAATTAAAGACTAGCCCATTTGAAGGCCCAAAATGAAAGATGAGCCCATTTGAAGGGCAAAGTGCAATTAAATCATGGGAAATCTACATGGCATAATTAATACTAGTACATATTTATATTTAGTAGCTATAGTTTAGATAAATTACATCTTATAGCTAAGAGTAATATGCTAAATACAATTAATAGCTACATATATACTTAAAGTAGAATACCATATTATTATTGTAACAGTTTGCTTTTTACACGGGTTAAGGCATCAAAGCTACTACAAACTCGTTGGTGCTCTTTCGGACTTTATTTTGAAAATAGTCGCCACCTAATTTTTAGGAAATTAGGAAAATCGGGTGTGAAGTGTTTATTCAAATACAGTGAAAAATCCCTCGTAATCCAGAATTCTAGGTAAGGGTTCTGATTATCCTCTGGGAAAGGTGTTAGGCACCCCAGTGTTAATGATCCGTACTATACGGTTGACCTTCGAATTCCAATGTATGAGTATTGCATGAACTGTCTATTTAGTGTTTATTCTCACAAAAATCTTGTCATTTGCATATCATTTTGAGAAAAGAATTTGAGCATGTTCCCTTTATATATAGGGTACGTAGATTTGGATTTATGATATCCAGATAAAATAATTTCCCCTTTTGTATATAGGGATGATGTATTTCGTTTGGGAAAATGAGTATAAAGTTGTCGTCTTTATATATGTTATTTGAAAATATAAACTAATTATGTTTTAGAATGTCTAATTTTTTTCCATTCTTAACTCATACTTTATTTGGTTCGATCCGCATAATTCATTTGGGAACGCTTTGTCCGAGAACTCCTATATACGAATGTATTTATTTTAGGAAATGCATTTTTTAAGGCAAATTGTGAAATTAGTCTCGTGTTTAGGCTTTGTAGCCAATATTGTAACTTTGAAAGAGGTCAGCCTATTTTTTTTGGCCCAAATGAGTTTGTGTTTAAAAGCTTTGGGATGTTCATACCATCTCTTTTTATTTGTGAATGGGCTTTGGCTCGAAATTCCCTTTTTGTTTTGGCCAGTTCTGGCCTTGTTCATTTTTTCTGCTAAAATCAGTGAGGTTTTTGGCCCAATATTTATCAGATTTGGTCATTTGAAATTGATCCAAAACACTTATCTTATTTTAGCCTTAGTCTAGAAACAAACTTGGTTTGTTCAAAAAAAAAAAAAAGCTTCAGCTTTTGAAAACCAGTCCGTCTTTCTTGAACAATATCGCAACATGTGGTTTTTGAAATACTCTTTTTGTTCTTACTTTAGAAAACCGCGTCAAGTAGTTTAACTAATCCCTATTCAAGTTTGCCAAAAATCATTACGCTATATCCGGGTTTTGAAAGAAATGGTTTGGGGATTTAGAGTCAATCTAAACGGCATAAGTACCGTTGTCCTAAGACTACTAGTTTACACAATAAGGATTCCAATATGACATGAGTTTTTACAAGTTTACAAATACATAAAAGCTCAAAATGGAAGAAAGACAAGAAACAAATAAAGGAAATGCAAAGACTAAGGGCATACCAAGCCCCTAGCCAGCCATTTTCACCCATGGCTAGGCCTTTTGCACGCCAAGCTATTTAATTTGTCTTTGCGGACTCAATATCTCTGAGGAAATAATTTTCCTTATTGGGCCTGAGGCCCATTAGGCAGGCTGACTCGACCCGAGTGGTCATGTGGTGAGGGAGAAAAGAAAAAGGGAAACCGGTTAGTTTACAATTTTTGAACTTATCACGATTATACTAAAAAAGGGCAATATATATCAAATATATACATATATATCAAACAGATTCTACAAGTCAATGAAGTAAGGTAGCTGTGCTAATGCTAATGCTTATGTATGAATGCCACAAGGCCTATTGGCTGGTCTTTGGTAACAAGGAGGGAGAGAGAGTCGTCGCTCCCGTATTCCCGATGCCGCATAAGTTCCAAGGGGTTTCATGAACCCTAGGAATGGCTGGTCACCGGGGAAGGCTAAGACTAGACCCTACCTCAAATTACCTTATCCCACACCAATTTAGCCACCAAGAACACAAGCAGATTCCAGGATAAAATACCACATAACTGTCTAGGTTCACAACACAATACAATTCAAGAACCAGAGCAAATAAATTCATAGACTTGCAGTAGCAAAATATGGCCAAACACATACTCATGAAAGAGGCCCAAGGCCGACTAAAAGGAACCAAAAGGGCAAAGAATTAGACACATAGTCTTGGGGATAATACAACTGAGCCTATCAATTATAAATGGGACAAGGACAAAGCAACATAGTCATAGAGAGAAAAACAACATAAGCTGTAGTATCAGATATGGGATGACCTGGTATGATAGATCAAAGACACATAACCATGAAAAGACACACAAGCTGTGACACACAAAGGAGGCAGATCTGCACTAACATGCCATCATAAAATGAACCTGAGCATTTTACACCTTGCTAGTGAGAAAGCACACAGAACCAATCAAGGGATGTGGACATGGTAGGAAAGGGGGCAAGACTGAGGTCTTCCTTTGTCTGAGCTTTATGTATCAAGCCTAAAGTCGACTAGAGGCAGTTAATGTACTCTTAGGAACAAGTAAACAAGACCAGGTCAAGGAAAATGAGCAACCCAGTTTTACACTTCTGCCTACCCTTCCAATTTGTTTCTAACTTGAACACAGATGCTCAGTTATTCTTCACTTGGTCAAAGTTACAATCAATCTTACCAGGACACCTAACTCTAAGCTGGGGGGGGGGGGGGGGGGGGGGGGGGGGTCTCACTAAGACTAGGAGCATAATCCATATGGTTCCAGAGTTCTTGACAATGAACACACAACCCCACAAACCACAAATGTACCATGAGACCTCTTATCTGAAGGAAAATGTTATAAGCCAGGCTGGGCCTGGCTTTCCTCTTCTCCTTTCCCCAAGGCCCCTTGAAAAGGCTTTTATTTGGTCATGTGACCTTGGTTCATTTCTAGCCTTATCCGAGGTAGGTCTATAGTCCTATAGATTCAAACCATGACATGAGTCTCATTTAAACTACCCCAAGGGTACACACAACCAAATCAATAAACAAGCAGACATAGCATTCTCTCAAAGGGCTGATGCCCAAGACAAGTAAGGGATGACACCAACCATGTAAGTAAGTCACTAGGACCCCAGATCAGAGATGCAAAAGGGCCTAGGGAAGACACAACAAGCAATTGAAACCTTAGGCAGTGTATTTACTTATTCCAGATAAAGAAAAGCTTGGCAGAGTCTATGACTTAGAGCATACATTTCAACCTGGTAGTTTGACTTAGAGCATACATTTCAACCTGGTAGTTTGACTTAGAGCATACATTTCAACCTGGTAGCTTTAAAACTTACTTCTCCTTTAGCAAAGCATACAACAGACATGTTAGCTAATTAGGATTACTGTTAACTCACATATAGATGGACTCTTAAGACCTTTAGCAAAGGGAAAGGGATTTCAATAGGAATATTTTGTGAGCAATTGGTCAAAACAGTCTTGAGACCATTTTGGCCCTTAATAATGGCCCTTCAAATACTTGGTCTAATCAGAATCTTTTCACAAAAAAAAAAAAAAAAAAAGAAAGGGAGACAAGTTTATGGCATGATCAGGTTCTGGTAAGCAAGAGGATTCAGTCATCACCAAGGAAACAAGCTACAACAGCAAACAACAAACCAAAAGGACATATTTCCAGGTGCAAGTCATGGATGAACAGTCTAAGGTAAAGTAGATAAAAGACATATGATCACAAACAAAAGCAAATGATAAGCAACAAAGTTGGCACTTAGTTTCTTATGATGTGGACTCAGACTAGTACCAATACACTTATATGTCCTACCTCCTTACAAAAAAACACCTAATTCAAACAACAAAATTAAAGGAAGCAAACTTCCCAGATTTTAAAACCTTCTAGGAGATATAGTGAAAGTAAACAGGACTTAGGCTTTACAAATATTGACAGCAGTTCATTTAACTCTAGGTGTACCCATTTTTTTCCCCGTTTTAGATATAGGTAAGTTCTTCTAATCCACTTGAGACCCTTGTGTGTCCTAGGATTATGAGGAGAAGGTCAAAAGGGATGAGAAAACAGTCTCAGGCTCCTGAATAGGAAACTGGATAGGGTGGGGTCATCACCTCCCCATCTGCTTTTCTTGAGTCTCCTTTCAGCAAAAAGGGATCCTGGGTTCCACTGGTCACTACCTTCAGTTCATGCCCAGGCTCACCTTTTACTCTCCCAAGACTCTTCCCCCATCCCATGGCCTCATCCTCATGTTCCAGTAACAACACTAAGGATCATAGGAAGGTCCAAAACAACCTAACTCTATCACAAAGCTCCCACAGTTGACTCATGAAACTATGTCCAACCTTTTAAGGACTTTTGTTGCCAAGTTTCAAACATGAGCATTAGGACAGACCTGGCATAAGTATTTTAACAATAATATCAGGCTAATGTTCATAAGCAACTTCAAACCAAGGTTATAATTATGAAAGGGTTTTTGTTCTTAATACCACACTGCATCTCAAAAGAAACACACATATTTTTCTATTAGGACCAATTCACACAGAAAGTAGCAGAAACAAACTCAAATCCCAATTACTCTAGCCTTAGAAGATCTTGAGACATGATCCTTAACCCTTTCTTAGCCTTAGTTACCGATTCACTCAATCCACAACAGCAAGAGAAAAAAAAAATCCATCCAAGACAGCTTCACAAAGACAAGATAGACAGACTTGTATCAAGGTTTCCAATTGCCCCCCCCCCCCCCCCCCCCCTCCCTTTCTCTTATCTTTATAATTGTGAGAGGTTATGTGATCAGTCTTAAAAGAAAAGAGTTTCCTACACATAGGCATATCCACACATGGTGAACCAAAACAGACTTATACACACACACACATATTTTCCTGTCAAGCTAGCAATCCTTAAGTTATTTTTCTTTTTAATGCCATTTTTCAGGATTTAAGCTTTTTAGTACTAAGTTAAACCAAGTATAACCATCATTACTACTTAACAAACCTATTTAACTAATTGATTGACCATTTTGAACCAAGTAAGGGCCATATCAGGGCTGCCCTGAATTCAGTTTATTATAGCAGTGTCAAAGACCCTTTAAATCATCCCAAGCACATGCATATTCTATAAATTCCACTCAGAGGTTGATTCAACAAGTTTCCAATGCTTGCTACAATAAAAAGCAATCAGACAAATGCAAGCTAAGTGAACATTTTTGATCAAGTTCAGACCCCTTCACCCCGGAACCATTATTTAAAGAACACAACTCAGCATATTACTAATGTGGAATAAAATACCAAGTTTTGACCCCTCAGACCAACCTTTTAACCAAATATGCTATTAAATGGAATAAACAGAATTAGACCAACATCTTACTTAACCAATCTATAGCCTTTAAGCACCCTTTAAGCCACACACATTACCAAGTAGGACAAGAAGAATAAGACTGAGAACAACACATAACAAACCTTCAACCTTCAAACCAAACATACTATTCAGTAGGACCAGCAGAACCAGACTAAGTCCATACACCTAACATATCTTCAACCTTTGAGCCAAACTTTGGAACAAAGCATACTGCTAAATGGAACAATAAAAAAATTGAACCAAACCTATTACCTAAGTGAAACAAGCAGAGTCAGACCAAGCACAACATCTAACAAGCCTTCAACCTTTAAACAATCTCTAAGCCAAGCACACTACCAAATAGAATACTCAGAACCAAACCAAACACCTCACTTAACAGACCTTTAACCCCTTGAATTAACCTTTAAGCGAAGCACACTTCTAAATAGAACAACCAAGAATTTAAGCCAAGCACATTACTTAATGACCCAGTGACCTTAAGCCAACCTCTAAACCAAGTACTATTACATGGAACATCAGGATTAAGCCAATCATAATGCACAACAGACGTTTTCCATAATTCAAAGCACACAAGTCACTATTCACTCCTCAAATAAGCATACCAGTCTGAACTACATCCTAAACCATACATATAAGACACTTAATCACATCAAACTACACTAATATAGACATAAATTTAAATTGAAGCAATACACTAATAAGTAATTACCTTTTTCAAGTGCAACCGAGGAAAGCAATAGACTTGGATGCCTTTTTTCTTCCAACACCAAACTCAACCACCAAAACCCAAAACCAAATAAAAATATAGAAAATTTTAGAACTAGGGAAAACTTAAACCCTTCGGTCAAAGCTTAAAAATGACTGATGGAACTTCAACTTTGAACAAAAATCATAGTTTCAAGCCTTTTCAAGTTCCAACATCCTTTTTTTTTTTTTAGTGAAATTGGGGTTCTATAATAGAACCCTAGAACTCATCTCACGGCTCATGTGAATTTCCACAAGTCTTAACTTGAAAACCTTAATACACGGCCCAGATTAAAGGCAACAACAAAATCAACGGCTCAATTCACTTCTACGCCACTGTAATCGACGGAATTTATAAAGAAAAGAGTAAGTTGTACCTTTAGGGGTTGTTTGGTTGGATTTCGTGGAGAGAAGGACGAAGCCATTAATGCTTCGTCCTCTCTCACGTTATATGTTCAAATACGTGATGAAATGTAACAAAAACATAGGCAGCAGGGGGGGGGGGGGAGGGGGAGTGTGCCAGTGGGGCGCCGCTAGGGTTTTGACCCTAGCTGCCTCCCCCTTTTTCTCTTTTCATATAAGACCCCTAGGGTGTGGAGGGGGGGGGGGGGGGGCAGAAGTATATGTATTCCCCCCTCTTTAAATGTTTAGTGGACCGGGTCTGGTCCATTATGGACTGGGCCTGGTCCCTTTTCTTTAAAAAAATGATGGGCCTGGTATATATATATATATATACACACACACACACACACACACACACATATATATATATATATATAGACACACACATATATATATGCACAATGTATATTTGTATATACATGGTGTATATATATATATATGTATAGAGCATCGAGGATAAATATTCCAAATAAAAAAAAACCAATTATTAGCCTACTAGAAATTAATTAATTTTAAAACATGACTTGTTAAAAATCTTTTTGCAAACAATGGCCCCAAAAGCTTACCAAATTAATTATCAAGATAATTTATTATTTAAACACCTATGCAAACACACAGAATCAGTGTTTGTGGGGTAAAATGGTTAATTCTTTTAATTACTCAAATTATCTCGGACAATAGAATAAATCACTCATTAATATGATTTTCCTTGATTTAATCAGTTAAGTAGATAATTATTCAAAATTGTTTCGCCTTTGATTAATTCCAATAAAATATTTCCTAAATGTCATATAACCCCAATTAACTTTCACACAATTCAAAATATCCTGAAAAATCTCTTGAAAAATTTAAAGGAGTGAAATATTATCCCAAATAATTTTCATAAAAAGTTATTCAGACCATTTAGGGTGTGTCGCTTATTTTATTCATTGTTCAAGGACTCTGAGTACTAAAAATAAAATTACGGGCGGTCAAAAATTAGGTGTCAACAACTTCCCTTCGGTGTTCGGGGATGGCGGGACCATCCCTGAGCAACGAAATTTGACTAGCCTTAATTTTTGACGGACCCGACTCATCTTTCCCTTTAATTTCAAGAAATTCACATATGTGGCTGGACCCTGGCTTCCGAGTTTCCTACATATCTCAGGATATACGAGAATTCAGGCCACCTGTAGTTCGACTCAATTAAAGAGTTTAAGTGATCTAGCAGGAAAGTCTTGAGACTCCCAGCGTTATGACCCGGGTTTCCTTGGACGGTGTTTAGAGTACGGCCGACTCTCGGGTTTTGAGTCCACCTACATATCCATGGCCTCTGGGAATCAGGCCGCATGTAGTTCGACTTGCTGGAGAAGAGTACCCCCTCTTTTGTGGTAATACCTTCGAATTTTACCGGTGTGTATCCAACCGATCGCGATTTTTTAGTAAAATAGACAAATTGTGGTTGAGTCTGAGATTGGATGGTTTCCAAGTCCTGACCGGAGAGCTTGACTCTCATGGGCACCCTATCTTGACCGGTTGCGTAAGAAAAGTTCCATGTTTGCTCCACAATTCGTCTGGATCTGTTTTAGCAAGCTAGCTCATTTTTTTGGAGGTTGTGCACCTGCTTCTGAAATTTGACAATATTGCAGATATTTCCATGATATTTGTATTAATGGCCCTCTCAGCAGTTTGTATGAATGAAAGGGCCTCTCGGCAGTTTGTATGAATGGCCCTCTTGGTAGTATGTATGAATGGCCCTCTCGGCAGCAGAAAAATAAACGTGCAATGGCCCTCTCAGCAGCATGCAATAGCCTTCTTAGCAATAGGAAAGTGAAAATATGATGCGGTGACAGATGTTGCCCTTTTGGCTGGATAGTCTTTCTTTCATCCGTAGCGTGGGCTGTGACCTTCGTGGTCGGATATGCCTCTTCATTTTTTTCATGACCTTTTTGGCCGAATATGTCTTTATGCTCATTCATTGCGATCCCTTTGGCCTGATATATCTTTGTCATTCATTTGTTTTGTTGACCCTTTTGGTCGGATATACCTTTGTCATGCCTTCGCCTCACAACCCTTTTGGTTGGATGTATTTTTTATGCTCATTTTCCTGACCCTTTCGGTTGGATGAGTCTTTACTGTCCATTTCTGTTGTGACCCTTTTGATCTTTCTTTGCTGGGCCGAGTTTTTTGCCTTTTCGGCCTTGCTGTGAGTAGACCGGCTAGTGGCGCGCTTGCTGTCCTATTACAAACCTGCATCCACAGAAAAATTATGAGTTTGCTAAAAGGCCAATTAGTGTCATTGTCCTCCTGTCTGGCGGTCCCTTTTGACGCTTTTCCGAACCTTCTTGGGCTTGGCATTTCGAGAGATGGTTTTAGAGCGTACTTATACTAATGGGTGTATTTTGAAAATCTGAAGTAAAAAATTTGTAAAGCGCATGTTGTTTTTTATTTATTTATATATATTTTTTGAAAAACTTTATCATGATATGTGCCGTTGAATGAGGTCTTTCGGCTCTCCCGGGAAGTATGGTTGCTGACTTTTTGAACTGGTAGAATTTTTGAGATTTTCTCAAAAATCCTGCCCCAATTTTTGGATCTGCCTTGAACGACCCTTGCTCTTCCTCATCATGCGGTAATTTTTAGGTTCCCTCAAAAATTCTACCCCGGTGTAGGGCTTTGTTTTGCTATTTCTTTATTGATTGTTTCCGGTAGGAATTTTTGAGACCATCTCAAATATTCTACTCCAGTGTAGGGTTGACGCTAGCTGACTCTTGTATCGGTCCTCGTGGCTTGATCTCCTCGATTTCTCCTACTTTATTGTCTCTGAGGCTTTCCAAATGGCTTTTGGGTTTTTCTTTTATGACGACCGAGCTCAAAAGCGCCTACGTACTGTCGCAGCAGGAATTCAGGTCGAACGTAGTTCGAAACAAAGTAACTGAGTTTTGGTTTTACTAATAATGTGACCGGGTCCGATAAGGACTGCCTACATATCCCACTGTAGGGAAGTTAGGTCGTTGCGTAGTTTATTACATTGCTGATTCATTTTTATTGCTGATTCATTTTTTCTACTTTATTACAAGATATGATTACAAGAAAAGGATATGAATACATGGAAATAGTGTGGCGATTACAAGCAAATGAAATCCTAAGCATAATATCTTGAGTGCGTCCGCGTTGATGGCTTCGGGCCATTCTTTTCCGTCCATTTTGGCTAGGACTACTGCTCTTCCTGATAGAACCTTTCTGACCATATACCGTCCTTGCCAGTTTGGTGGAAACTTTCCTTTGTATTCCTCTTGGTAAGGGAATACGCGCTTGAGTACGAGTTGTCCAATTGAAAGAGTCGGGCTCTGAGTCGCTTGTTGAAGGCTCGAAACATCCTTTGTCTGTACAACTGTCCATGGCATACCACTACTATTCTTTTTTCATCCATCGTGGCCAGCTGCTCGTAGTGGTTTCTTACCCATTCCGCTTCATTTATTTCTGCCTCTTGGATGATTCTGAGCGAAGGGATCTCTACCTCTGATGGTATGACTGCTTTTGTACCGTAGATAAGGAGGTACGGGGTTGCCCCAGTGAAAGATCGAGTCGTCATTCTGTACCCTAACAAAGCATAAGGCAGCTGCGCGTGCTAATTCCTGTAGTTGTCGACCATTTTTCTTAGGATTCTTTTGATGTTATTGTTGGTAGCTTTATAGCTCCGTTCATCTGCAGCCGGTAAGCGGTAGAGTTCTTGTGGGTTATCCTGAATTGTTCGCAAATGTCCTTCATCAAAAGGCTATTCAGATTGGCACCATTATATGTGATGATGGATCCTAGTACGCCGAAACGACATATCAGATTGTTTTTGATAAAGTCAGCTGCGACTTTCTTGGTCACTGACTTGTGTGAAGTTTTTTCTACCCATTTAGCAAAGTAGTCGATGGCAACAAAGATGAAGCGATGTCCATTGGAGGCCGGAGGCTCGATGGGTCCTATGACGTCCATTCTCCATGCCACGAACGGCCATGGCGAGCTCGTTGCATGTAATTTTGTGGGCGGAACCTTGATCAAATCTCCATGTATCTGGTACTGATGGCACTTTTGCACGAATTTGTATGAATCATGTTCCATGTTCATCAAGTAATATCTTGTCATTAGGATTTTCTTTGTGAGGACGAATCCATTCATGTGGGGATCGCATGCCCCTGTGTGCACCTCTTTCAGCAATTTGTAGCCTCTTCGGCGTCTACGCACCTGAGTAACCCAAGGTCAGGTGTCCTTTTGTCAAGACTTCTTTGCTCAGGAAGAAACCATTAGTCAACCTCCTGATAGTCTTCTTTTGATTTGCTGAACTCTCTGGGGGGTACTCTCCCCTCTCTAGGTATGTCTTGATGTTAGCGTACGATGGTTGGCCATCTGGCTCGGCCTCGACGTGGGCGCACTGAGCTTGTTCTTCTCTTAGTGTGATCTCTAGAGGGTCAATGTGAGCACTCTCGGGATGCTGGATCATGGAGGCTGTTAAGGTTCGCTTTTACGAGGGTTAAGGTATAGAAGTAATCCAAAGTTGTTGGGTGATCTAAATTGGATATTTAATTTTTTAGAGTCGCCACCTAATTTATTCAAAAGGAAAAATAGGAAAACCGGGTTTAAAGAGTTTTTCAGACAGAGAAAAAGTCTTTTTGGACCAGAGTTCGAGGTAAGGGTTCTGGTGATCCCCCAGGGAAGGTTTTAAGAAACTTGGTATTAACGATCCGTAGAATACGATTGAACTACGAGCTTCACTGTAAGGTTTATTTATTTGTTTATGTGTTAAAGTTTTCCGCAAATATAGCATTTTATACTTATCATCTCCCCTTTTAGAAAAAAAATCGGCAAAAAATCCCCTTATAAATAAGGAGGGTTTGGTTTAGAAAAATCCGCGTAAGTGTTCAACCGACTTCGTTTCCGGACTAGGACACATCCGGGATCGCTCCCGAATAGAGTCGCTACTATTCTAGTCCTTACGAAATGTGTTTAGTACTTATGGGTTTTATATACTTATAGAAAATAATGGGACATATTCCCATTTTGATATATATATATATATGCCCATTTTTAGTGAAGCCCAATATGTCCACACTATATTCCACATAACCAGATCCGTCCAGCCTCAAACCAGGCCCAAAGTCAAACTCAGTCCAAGCTATTTCAGTCCGCAAATGTCACAATTTTTAGCCCAAGAGTGGCTAACCTCAAAATTTCATTTTTATCCATGTAAAATCTTGATTTTCAATTTCAGCCCATATGTAAAATCCATTTGTCAGCCCAAATTCATCAAGTCCAAAGCTTCAAAGATGCAACCAGTTTTTTCCAACGAAACATTGCCCAGAAAAATGTGTTCCTTCGAAGAATAAGAAAAAACGATTGGTTTGGTCCAATTTTTAGAGGACTACCGGGCCCAATACTTAATTATGCAAATACTCTTTTATCTCAAAGATTTATTACAAACTGGTCATTATTTTCTTTTCTAAAAAAGGGGACTTGAATCCATTTTAATTCTCAAGTGATTTTTTTTTGCTCATACAAAATTTATAGATGACTCTTGACATTTAAAAAAAAAAGGTGAGTTTCATTTTAAAAAGTTAGCTCGTTGTTCCTGCCCCAAACTCGTGATATTTAAGAAAAATATTCATCTTCGACATCAGTTTTTGAAAATCGAACTCTCATAGCCCACCCTTGGCAAGGCGTGATTGGCATCGGCACCTTGTAGGAACCGAACGAACCAACTTATAACTCTCTTCCTTCATATCTCGAATGGAAACAATAAGATCAACAGGCTAAATATGAACATAATACCATGCATAAGTTAATGTACAATATACCCATGATGCCGACATTACTTTTGTCACACTATGACTAAGTTGTACACAGGAACTGTCTGCAAAGCCTCTATGAATATGACTGAAGTATATAAGTCGGGACAGGGCCCCCGACATACCCTCTTGTCACAAAAATAAACATATGCAACTCAGACTCGGCAATGCTCCAGGAAGAAGTGGAGCTCACCAATCAACACTGGTACCTGAAGGCAGCCTACGATGAAAGATCCTCATCTCGTCTATCTACACCTGAGGGCATGAATGCAGAATCCACAAGAATGGACGTTAGTACGAACAATGTACTGAGTATGTAAGTCATGAATAGTGGTATGATATCGGAATGAAGATAACATAAGATAAAGTAAGTAATTATACCTCGTACTCTTCTTAAGATCTCTATCATGTAAACTAGTCGTCTACAGGAAAAACATTTCATACACATCCACACACAACATACATACATATGCATTCACATTCACTTACTATACATACATCTGTCATATCCGTACTCGGCCCTTTCGGGACTCGGTGTTATCTTGCCCGGCCATATAGGCGTAGTGTTATCTTGCCCGACCATATAGGTGAGGTATTATTTTTCCCGGCCATATAGGTGCAGTGTTATCTTTCCCGGCCATATAGGCGCGGTATTATCTTGCCCGGCCATATAGGCGCGGTGTTATCTTGCCTTGCCATTAAGGCACGATGTTATCTTGCCCGACCATATAGGCGCGGTGTTATCCCCAACTGATCAGTGGGATATATTGCATACATACATACATACACATAAAAATACATAAGTGAAATCAACATCATCATTAGCGTTACCATTATCATCATATCATTCCTGAAGGATCAACCATCATAAGATGAAATCGATGATATCACGGGATTCTCGAGAATCATGAACTTAGGTAGCACTGAAAATAGAATCATTATCTTCGCTATATCTCACCTCAAAGGAACTAGTATCATGAGGTGAGACCATCAACAATAAGTAAGATCAAGGAATTCGCGGAATGGCTCAATAATCTCATAACGATCTCAAATCATAGCTTCAGAATCTCTAGAATAGAGTCACCATCGTTGACACAATCATTATATAACATTTTCCATTTAACATCATAAGAAGCTTTAAGAGTCATGAACTTCTATCTTTTGAAAATAAGGAGGTTATGGAAACATTTATGGAATCATAACATAGGAATCATGCCTTTGAAAGAAAGGGACGAGCCTTAATATACCTTTTTGGTCGCCTTAACTTTAACTACTCAATGCTTGTCCTCCCAGGCTCGTAAATCTATATTCAAGAAAATTTATACTATTGTCAGACTCACCTTTATACGCTTGTCTTAGTCCTTCAAATAAATCTTTCTAAAATCTGCCGAAATTTCGGCAGCATCTCCCCTATATTCTTTACCTCCTCCAAATACCAAAACAACTGCCAAACAATACCAACAACATCAACAACCATATCAATACCAATATATTCCATAAAACATCCCACACGATGTTTCTCCAATATTCAAACCAACCATAACAACATCCATAATACTATAATCAAAGAATTATATTCAATTTAGTCTCAAATTAATCCAAAATTCTCTTTCAAACTCACCTGATGTCCATCAACTTTAATTCAACTCTTTATGATTTTCTCATATGATTCTTTCCTTTCCAAGAATTGCTAAACCTTTATATCATCTTAATCATGTAAATAATAGCAAGAACATACCTTATAGTAGAAGGACTTCACTTTATTCACCCTTTCCAAGATCAAGTTCAACACCACCTTAAGATGAAACAAGAACAATTTCCTTCCATAAATTTTCCTTGAGATTTTGATGTTAATAATCTCTCTTGATGATTTGGAAAGGTTATGAAAGATTATGGAGTATTATGAAAGATTAGGGAGAATTATAGAAAATTATGGAGGGTTATGAAAAGTTGTAGAACTCTCAAGAGTTCTCTAGAAGAGTGGAAAATGAGAAAATGGTGAAATATATGAAAATTAATGGGTTAGAGGGGTATTTATAAGCGTGGTTCGGGTACTGTAGCAGTACTGTAGCAGTACTGTAGCACGCGTTTCTGCTCGGTCAGCTGAACTTGTAACGTCCATAATTCTCTACTCTGATATCATATCGAGGAGCGGTTTGTTGCGTTGGAAACTAGACTCGACGACCTTCATTTTAGGATTTTGAAACACCTTAAAAATCTCAATATACTAGGAGATATACCCCTCCAAAGTTGACCCAAAATTCTGTCCAAAATGTTATCAACTTTTTCCAAAATTTCGACAAATTTATTTTCTTCAATTTGCTTGGTCCCAGAGTTTTCCATAGCTTATTATATGAACGTAAACCGTCATGACCATAGGATTACTTCGTATAATATCATATATCCTTGAAGGGAACTCTAGTATCCATACTTAGAGCGTCCAACACTTATAAATTATCACGTCCGAAACTACGGGGTGTAACACGAACGTTGCGGCGTTTTGAATTTATTTTATCTTGATTACCTAAATTAAACTAAGTGACAATCCTAATTCTATATCCAACAAGGTTTTCACTAATAATAAGGTTCACATTTTACAAATCGTACGAATAAATCAGACTAATGAGAGGAATGGACATCATTTTACTAATGGGCTACCCGCCCCATTAGTGCTATCTTCACCCATAGCTGGAATTTCAAATAATATTTGCTTCCCTTTCCAAACACGAACTAGACTCGATCGGAAAATGGGCTTGGGCCTCAGCCCAACCTTTGTATTGGCGATGCAATGGACAAGAAATGCAAGAGAGCATCCCACATAGAGAAGATAAAAATTAATACCATGTATACACATTAGGTAGGCAAGGAACATAACAAATAATGACTTGGTCAAATAAAAAACCATTATACGAATGAAACTTAGTCTAACAGATCCAGCTACTTATATATTTAAAGGAAGACTCAAGCATATATACATATACTTCTTTGATATACCTGAATATATACACTTTTGAGGATTCCCAAATGGCTAAAGAAGGAAAGCTTTTACCTGTTTGTGCCCAATGCCGCACAAGATCCAAAGGGTTTCATGAACCCTAGGCATGGCAAACATTAGGAGAGGCTCAAACTTGATCCCTTTTGGCCAATTAGACCTCCCCATTAGTGTATTAACTAATAGGTATATCAATAGATATATGCATATCTATGCTATACTATGTTTAGGCATAAACAACATTAAGACAAGCCATACCAATCAAATGATCAAAGGTCCATAACATAAGGTGAACATAGAAAGGAATTAAGGAAGCAAGCAGGGGACAAACATACACTTGAGCAAGTTAAGACTATCATCTGCCCATACACATGATCCTCCTAAATGTGTTTGCTCATACTGAATCTTTGCATAAAATGTCCATAGGCAGGAGGATATCAAAATGAATCCAGACAATCAAATAGGCCAAAAATTCCAGTTTAAACATAATGATATTAGATAGGTTATTAAGTCCACATATCTTTCCCTCCGCAACACTCAAACTTCATGTCATTTTTAGTGTTAGTTTCCCATCCTAGGAATAGATTAGGGTACATGTTTTATCTTAGTTAAGGAGGATCAGATTCAAATCACTTAATAACACTTAACACACTCAGTGAAACATTAATCACACAACATCCCAGTTAAGACAAAGAAGAGATCACAATCACTTTCCTCCTTTTTCTTTTAGCAGAGCCATAAGCCATTAAATAATAGAGATTCAACTGGACAGTAGGATTAAAGCTAAAACCAACCCCATGACTGGTTCCTTCAAACACTAAGCATGGAATGAGACAAAGAGACATGTTGCACACAAATCAAGTTAACATAATGGCATAAATCTATTTATCTCCAACCAACACACCTATTTTTTGCCAAACTCCTAACCTCAAAGGGTCCTTCAGTTAAAAAAAAAAATAGTTTGTAGTGCTACTCCATCAACATTTAAGCCTACACTAATTTATTAACCATGTTTAACAGACTTAACTCAAGGTGAAGGATCATATTCATTATTAAAAAAGTATTTACATGTTCAACTAGATATAGTTAGTTCATAAGGATTGGAGGAACTCAAAACAAACTGCTTAGGCTTAACATTAAATTCCAACAAGTTAACAGGTCAAAAAAATAGAATAACTCACTGGGCTTGCCAAACTTAGGAATATAGACAGACAAAGCATTTGTTTACAACTTGTCCCCCATTTAAATCAACTTCAAATATGATGACACTTTGCTTAAACATATATCTGAACATCAAATCAATGCCTATATAGATTAATCAGACTGAACAATGTCAACTAGCTTAATAATTATCATGTTGAATCCCACACATAAGAACTTATGTAATTAAATTGACATCTCTTTAACTAATAGACTAGGTTTCTTGTTCATGACCTAAGTTATCCAACCAGAACACACTAAACTATCTAAGATAAACAAGAAATAACAACAATATCTAAATGCACATAAAAGACTAAATCATATTTTATGAGCAGCCAACAACAAACAAATTATAAGAGCAACTTAAAACAAATAAACGAGGTAAGACAGAATACTCATCTACTTGAACACATGTGAACCAAAAAAACATACTACACTATATCATAACTAATTGCACCTACAAAATATAGAAATGCAAAGACCAACGAAAAAAGAAAGAAATTACCTCTTAAGAGTGCAGCCTTAGATCGAGAAATGGACTTGGAATCTCAAATTGATCCTCCCAAAAGCTCAAACTCACCCGACCACACCAAGAAACAAGTAAATAATTTTTAAAATTTAACTTCACCAAAAGTTAAAGGTTTTCAGCAAAATGAAGCTAGAAACCCTATGTATTCAGTGTTCCAATCTCTTTTTTTTTTTAAAATTAGGAGTTCTATTTATAACCCCTAAATTGGTGTTAAAAACCCAAAATCAACCGATGTGGGACTTTAAAACATTTCGACAATACTTTTCTCAAATCCCATCTAACGGCTAACAATCATTGAATCCAGTAAAAGAAAGGTCAGATCTGACCTCACAAAGGTCGATCCACGCGACCCGTCACAAACCAATGAGAAAACATAGTTCAAAATAGGATGCAAACAAAACTCATTAAAGGATTTTAGAGTTCTTACAGTTGAATTTGTAAAACAAATGTGTAAAAAATAGAGATAATAACGTGTTTGGGCAGCATTAGGTGAATACGAGTGAAAGCATTCAATGCTTT
The DNA here is from genome assembly GCF_019175385.1 of Lycium barbarum. Lineage (NCBI taxonomy): Eukaryota > Viridiplantae > Streptophyta > Magnoliopsida > Solanales > Solanaceae > Lycium > Lycium barbarum. The sequence goes on along the minus strand of NC_083339.1, from coordinate 110,380,956 downwards.
GCTCGTTTTGGCCATGCTCGACCTGAGCAAACCCTCATTTTCCTGCCATTTTACCATAAACAGACATAGATGACGAGGAGAGAGAAAATCTAGCTGAGGCGGCTTGGGTTTGGAGAGAAAAAGGGGGGAAAGGGAAGGGGAGGGGAGTGTTTGGTCGACTGAAAATGGTAAATGCGGGCCTTGCCCTCTTTTCTTATTTTATGCATTGGGCCGGGTCTGGCCCTTGTTGGGCTGGACTCGGTCCTTTTAAAAAATAAATGGGTAGCCCCCCCAAATATATATATATATATATATATATATATATATATATATATATATATATATATATATATATATATATATATATATATACGTGTGTGTGTGTGTGTGTACGTATAAAAAAAGACAATTAAAGAAATTGAAACTAAAATAAACAATTAATTTAAAAACATGACTGATTTTCACAAAATATATTAAATTCGCAGGGATGGCCTTAATTGAATTAAAGCATGGATTTGCTATTTTCAATTGTGACCCCATTTGTCTAATCTAATTGATTGTGTCAATTATAGCCGTAATTAAACACATAATGGTCAATTTACAAATATAATCATAATTAATCTATCTAAATCAATTATAATTAATTTGAGAATTATCCACATAAATTGATTATGCAGAAAATTAAAATTTTGGGGTAAAAATGATTACTTATTTTAATTACTTAATTTTCTTGAATTAAAATGTGGGGTAAATATTTGCTTATTAAAATTCTGATATTTGCATAATTAAATGAATAGCTAATCTACAATATTTTTAGTAAAATGCCTTACTAGTTATTGTGAAATAATTTCCAAAAGATTTATTATAGAAATTATTTTTCCAAACACTAAAGGTAAAACATTATATGCATAGTCTATAAAATCATCTTGATTTTACTAAAAAAATATTTATCACCCCATTTAATATTCAGGAACTTTAAGCAATTAAAATAAATTATGAGAGGTCAAAAATTAGGTGTCAACAACTGCCCCTTCGGTGTTCGGGAATGGCGAGACCATTCCCGAGCAACGAAATTTGACTAACCCTTATTTTTGACTGACCCAAGTCATATTCCCCAATTTTTATTTAATTTTTTTTTTCAAAATAGATGGCTGAACCCTGGTTTCTGGGTTTCCTACAAATCTCAGGTTTCATGATAATTCAGGTCATTTGTAGTTCGACATGATTATGACATCTAAATGCAAATCAAAGTAAATTCTCAGATTTTTCGGCTGTCAAGCTAGGAAATCCGGTGTGATTGGTGAGAGAGTGACTGACTTTCTGGCATTGAGTCTGCCTACATATCCCAATTCTTGGGAATCAAGTCACTTGTAGTTCGACTCAATCGGAGGAAAAGGGTATCCCTTATGTGGGAATGCCTTTATGTGTTCCGGTGTGTATCTGACCAGTTGCGGAATAATAAAAACAAGCAAAGCACATAAGCAATAAACAATCTTGTGTGGCTGAGTATGGTGAAGGGTGATCTTCCAAGTCCTGGCCGGAGAGCTTGACTCTCATGGGCACTTTATCTCGACCGGTTGCATAAGAGAAAGTTCCACGTTTGCTCCGCAATCTGTATGGATTTGATTTGATTTGATTTTTCCTGCTCCTTGGCGGCTACCAATCTGCTTCCATCTGCTTAGTAACGCTAATTTTTTGGGTGATGAATACTGCGGCCATCTGACCGGATTTACATCGTCTTGTTTTTTCAGCGAATACTGCGGTCTCTTGACCGGTTTTACATCGCTTTGCTGTCTTGTCATATCCCATAATCTATATACATGGCCTTCTCGGCAATTGAAATAAATGCCCTCTTGGCATGTCTGTATGAATGGCCCTATTGGCATGTTTGTATGAATAACCCTCTCGACATGTTTGTATGAATGTCCCTCTTGGCTGTAGAAAAATAAACGTGCAATGGCCCTCTTGGCAGTTTGTATGCATGGCCCTCTTGGCATGTTTGTATGAATGGCCTTCTCGGCAGCAGGAAAATAAACGTGCAATGTCCCTCTTGGCAGTTTGTATGCGTGGCCCTCTTGGCATGTTTGTATGAATAGCCCTCTTGGCAGCAGGAAAATAAACGTGCAATGGCCCTTTTGGCAGTTTGTATGAATGACCCTCTCAGTAGCAGGAAAATAAAGGTGCAATGGCCCTCTTGGCGAATAAGAAGGAGTGATGCAAATGACAGATATGACCCCTTCGGCTGAATTGTCATTCATTTGCCCTTTATCCCGGCTGTGGCCCTCTTGGTCGGATGTGCCATTTTGTTTTACTATGACCTTTTTGGCCAAACTTCTGGCATTGTGGCAATTTCCAAGCATTCTGTAACAATTGTGGCTTAATATTTTGTCCTTTTGAAATTCGAAGTCTTTCATCGCCTTTATGGCTAGATATTTGTGCTTTAGGCATTCAAAACCTTATAACCCTCGTGGCTAGATGTTTTGCCCTTACGACCTTTGATCTTTTATAGCCCCCATGGCTGGATACTTGACCCTAATGGTATTATGATTTTTCTCAGCCTTTGTGGCTTTTGTCCTTCGTGGTAGTTAAAATCTTTCACAACCATCGTGTAGTCCGAAAGCCGGATCTCAACAATAGTCTGGACCTTTTTTAGTGAAATGTTTCTTACACAGGAAGCAAGGATAGAAAAAGGATCGTCTTCCGATGTCCTAGGGACTTGCATCAGAAATGGGTTAGTTTTTTCCCATTTTAGGTTGATCCGTGTTGCCGGCGCTGTCGCATCTTCGGCTTTCTTGACCCAAAACCCCTTTAGCTCCGGTATTCGAAAGATAAACCTATTTTCATTATGCAGAGAAATTATTTTTGTAATGCTACTACAAAGATATTTATTTTGGAAAAATGAAAGCATTTTAACTGTCATGACATGTGTTTTGAATGAGGGGGTCCTCTTCTTCCGTGACTAGGGTTTTTGTTTTCTTACGCGAAATTTTTAAGACCCTTTCTAAAAAATTCTGCCCCAATTTAAATCTAGATCCATCAATTCTTATGCTGAATCTTCCGGGAAATTTTGAGGTCTTCTCAAAATTTCTGCCCCAGTTTAGAGTTTTGGGTTAGCTGATTATTCTGTAATAGCGCGCGAATTTTTGAGATCCTGTCAAAAATTCTACCCCAGTTGGGCATGCAGCGGCCTCTGCTTCTTTGTGAAGTCTTATCTCTGAGGCTCCCTAGGGGTTCTCTGGATTTTTCTTTGATGCGACCGAGCTCAAAGAGCGCCTACGTATCCTATCGCAGCAGGAATCCAGGTCGAAAGTCGTTCAGAAACAAAATAATGGATTTTTGGTTTTTAGTAATAAAGCGACCGGGTCCTAAATGGACTGCCTACGTATCCTGCTGTGGGGAAATCAGGTCATTCTGTAGTTCATATTACAAAAGCTATTTTTGTTTAGCCTATCTATTTCAAAATGGTTATAAGCGAAAGGAAATAACTAATACAAGCAAAATAGAATAGCGATTACAAGCAGAGAGTACTATTACAAACTGAGAAGCTCATTCTTCACGCATAGCAGCACTTGATTTCATCTGAGTTGATCGGTTTCTGCCACTCTTGACCGTCCATTTCTGCCAGTACTACCGCTCCTCCAGAGAGCATTTTGCGGACCACGTAAGACCCTTGCCAATTGGGAGAAAACTTCCCTTTATATTCCTCTTGATGTTGAAAAATCCTTTTGAGCACCAGTTGCCCGATTTGGAAGAGTCTGGTTCTGACTCGTTTGTTGAAAGCTCTTGCCATCCTTTGTTGGTACAATTGACCATGGCATACGAAAACCATCCTTTTCTTATCAATTAAAACCAATTGCTCATAACGATCTCGGACCCATTCAGCATTGTCTAATTCTGCTTCTTGAATGATTCTCAGGGAAGGTATCTCAACTTCAGCGGGTATGACTGCTTCAGTTCTGTAGATCAGCAAGTATGGAGTTGGTCCCGTTGAAGTTCTAGTAGTAGTACGGTATTCCAGTAAAGTATACGACAATTGCTCGTGCCAACCTTTATGATTATCCGTCATCTTTCTCAATATCCTCTTGATATTCTTGTTGGCTGTTTCTACGGCTCCGTTCATCTGTGGCCGGTAAGCTGTCAAGTTTCAATGGGTGTTCTTGAATTGCTCGCTGATGTGCTTCATCAGGTGGCTATTTAGATTTGCTCCATTGTCTATTACGATGGACTCGGGCACGCCGAATCTGCATATGATGTGGCTTCGTACAAAGTCCGCCACCACTTTCTTTGTCACTGATTTGTGAGATGTTGCTTCCACCCACTTGGTGAAATAATCAATGGCAACCAAGATGAACCGGTGGCCATTCGAGGCTGCGGGTTCAATGGGTCCAATAACATCTATGCCCCAGGCGACGAAAGGCCAGGGTGAACTCATAGCATTAAGCTCACTTGGAGGGACTTTGATCAGATCACAGTGGATCTGGCATTGATGACATCTTTGCACATATTTGCAGCGGTCACTCTCTACAGTCATCCAATAATATCCATCTCGTAATATCTTCTTTGCTAGTACGAATTCGTTCATCTGGGGTCCACATGTTCCCGCATGTACTTCTTCTAGAAGTTCGGTGGCTTCGCCGAAATTTATACATCTGAGCCGACCCTAATCCGGCAGCCGTTTGTATAGCACTTCTTTATTTAGGAAGAAATCATTTTCCATTCTTCGGATGGTCTTCTTTTGTCCATTTGTAATGCCTTCGGGGTATTCCCGTCCTTCCAGATACATTTTGATGTCGCTGTACCACGGCTTTCCATCTAGCTCAGCTTCCATATGGCAACAGTGGGCATGTTCTTCTTTCAGACTTATCCTTAGCGGGTTGATATGACTTCTTTCAGGATGCTGGATCATTGACGCTATTGTGGCCAGTGCATTAGCAAATTCATTCTAAGCCCTTGATGTATGTCGAAACTTAATCTTTCGGAACTTCTTGCACAATCGCTGTGCCAAGTTCACCTATGGTAAGATCTTTTCATTTTTGGTGGCCCATTCGCCTTGTACTTGGTGAATCAGCAAGTCGGAATCTCTAATGACCAACAGTTCATTGATGTACATGTCTAGTGCCATTCTGAGACCTAGTATACAGGCTTCGTATTCAGCCATGTTGTTGGTACATCGAAACTTGAGCTTAGGAGCCATGGGGTAGTGTTGCCCATTTTTCGATATCAAGACAGCTCCGATTCCATAACTTTTGTAATTCACAGCTCCGTCAAAGAACAATTTCTAGCCAGTATAGGATTTTATTGCTTCTTCTTCTATAGCCAACACCCCTTCATCTAGGATATAGGTACGAAGTGGTTCAAGTCCTTCATCCACCGGGCTCCCGGCTAGTAAGTCAGCCAAAGCCTGTCCTTTGCCAGCTTTTTGGGCTATGTGTACAATGTCGAATTCACTCAACAACATCTGCCACTTGGCCAACTTCCCGATGTGCATGGGTTGACGGAATATGTACCTTAATGGATCCATCTTGGATATAAGGTGAGTGGTAGATGAGGACAAATAATGCCTCAATTTCTGAGCTACCCAGTTAGATCACAACAAGTCTTTTCCACCAGCATTTATCTGGCCTCGCAGGCCGTGAACTTTTTGCTTAGATAATAAATGGCACGCTCTTTTTTCCCTTCTTCATCGTGTTGTCCTAACACGCATCCGAATGCTTTTTCAGCAACTGACAAGTATAACAGCAAAGGCCTCCCAGGCCTTAGTGGTACCAGGACTGGTGAGTTGGACAAATATCTCTTGATAGTGTCGAATGCCTCTTGGCATTCCTCTATCCATTTTGTAGGAGTTGGACAACTCCTGGATTGCTTTGATCTTTGTTGGGTCTAGCTCTATGCCCCTTCGGCTGACTATGAATTCTAATAACTTTCCAGCCGGTACTTCGAACCCACATTTGGCTGGGTTCAATTTCAAATTAAACTTCCAGACTCTGTTGAATAATTTCCTCAAATGTGTGGTATGCTCCGAACTTTCTTTTGACTTGATAATGACAACGTCCACATAGACTTCAATCTCTCTATGGATTATGTCATGAGAAATGGTAGTCATTGCCCTCATGTATGTTGCGTCGGCGTTCTTGAGGCCAAAGGGCATCACCGTGTAATGGTGCACTCCTCATGGAGTGATGAAAACTGTCTTCTCGACGTCCTCTATCCATTAAGATCTGATGGTAGCCGGCAAGACAATCTACAAATGATTGTAACTCATGCTTAGCACAATTATCTATAAGTTTATGGATGTTCGAGAGTGGAAAATTACCCTTGGGGCTAGCCTTGTTTAGATCTCGGTAATCCACACAGATTCTTATCTTTCCGTTTTTTTTGGGCACCAGGACTATATTGGCTAGCCATATGGGGCAGGATGTCACTTCCACTACTCCAGACTCAATCTGTTTCTCCACCTCGTCTTTGATTCGGATACTAAGATCCGATTTGAATTGTCGAGTTTTCTATTTTGCTGGAGCAAAATCCTCAATGTTGGGTAGCCCGTGAGACACTATGTTGGTACTTAGCTCTAGCATGTCGGAGTATGACCATGAGAAGACGTCCACGTACTCCCTTAGCAAACTTATCAATTCCTCTTTGAGAGAGGTTTCTAGGTGTGCACTTATCCTCGTCTCTTTGACATCCTCTTCATCACCTAGATTTGTGGCTTCTGTTTCGTCTAGGTTCAGCTTCTGCTCATTCTCCAATTGTTCTACTTTCTCTGTGAGACCCTCGGGTAGCATTGTGGTCTCGTCGTATTCCTCATATTCTTCTTCATCTATGCTGCTCGACTCATTCGTTTCGCAACATGTCATGACATTTAAGGTTGTTTCATTGTTTTTAGTATTGAAAGAAAATTTAAGGCAAAATATGTTAGTATAAAACATGCATGCAATGAATAAAACAATTTTAATAAACCGAGGCTTTCATTAATTTTAAAACAATTAGGAATACAAACTGTGGTCCTGACTTAGGTCAAGCCATTTCTGTTTTTTGAAAACGTTATGAAGTATGTAAATGACTAAGAGGGTGAGTAATCGGGCCTCGACCGATTCTTCCTATTTTCAAAAATAAATTCATCTTTTTCTACTGAAGAGCCAGTAGCGGGGTAGAGGTCCAGTTAGACAGCTGCTCGCCCAGTTCTGCCTTTCTGATGCTGGGTGTTTCAACACATTCCTCCAGAATCACGTAGCAATCTTCCTCTTGGAATAGCATCCTTATCCTTTCTTCAATGTCAGCATCCTCAGGCACATGCATTTTGTGGGGGAATGACTGGTACAAATTTGGAATGGGTTTGCAGAGATCTACAGCCTCTTGTCTCTTCTTGGTAGGTATCTCTTCCTCTGTTGGGATGTAGCCAAGCCCAAAGTGAAATTTATCTTGAAGGATAGGATTGGGCTCAGTGATGCCTTACAGAATCTTCCCTAAATCGTTTCCTGGTTCAAACCCGTTGAGAAGCATGGTGGAAGCGATCATTTTATAAACCGTTGGCATGGGAGTTTCCACGGAGTCTATCTTGTGGGACACTCCTACTAACTCCACGACATGGAAATCCGTTCCTTTGGGTGTGGCTTCAATGACAAGTACTGAATTGTCTGGATAATTGTGTATGCTGGCTTCTCCGTGGATCACTGCTTCTTCTCCTTCCCAGATAAATTTTACAGACTGATGGAGCGAGGATGGTACTGCCCCTGCCATATGGATCCGTAATCTTCCTAGAAGCAAATTGTAATTGGCTGGTACTTTTATGACTTGGAATTCAGTGGTGAACTCAGCAGGTCCTATTTGGATATCCAAATCAACTACTCCCGCGGCATCACAACGTCCTCTGTCAAATGCTCTTACGTTAGTGTGGCTTTGACGAACCTTTCCGAGGTCATACCCTAGCTGAGTCAAGGTAGATTCGAGGCAAATGCTAAGTCCTGCCCCATTGTCAATCAACACCTGGGTTACCACTTTGTTGCGACACATGATAGTGATGTGCAACGCTTTGTTGTGGTTTATGCCTTCCTTGGGACTCCGTGAAGGCAATTTGATGTTCCTTCATAACGTGGGCGACCATTTCGGCCAAGTTTTCACTGTTTGTTCCAGCTGGGACATGAGCTTCTCCCAACGCCTTCATTAGAGACAGGGCAGTGTTGGGGTGAACTTTGCAACAATGATATCACCGATATTTGGGCCTGCGTCTTCTTTAAATGCTCAACAATAGAGTATTCCTTCAGCTGCATTCGGTGCCAAAAGTCTTCAGCTTCACCTTTAGTGATAGTCCTTTTCTGATTACTCTCCTTTCGGGGTCCCTCTTGGGTTAGGTCTTCAGGAGTATAACATCTTCCTGATCTTGTGATATCTGCAGCCATTTGGACTACAAACTGTTTCCGAGGCGGCGCCGAAGTCACCTGAGCAATGTGTGTTGTCACTGGTGCAGGGAGTAACACCTTGAATTGCGGGCGTTCCTGTAGGGACAGTGACACTATTGTGCATTCAATTTCTTTCACAGAATCATGGATTGTGGGTCTTCCTGCGGCCCAGTCTTCCTCTCTCTCAATCATGTGAATTACATTGTTGCCATGGTTCGGCAACAGATTGGTGTTCACATTTGGAGGGGCCATTTGGAGCATAATTTCTTTCCGGTCAATTAGATCCTGTATTTTGTACTTGAGATTAATGAAATCTTCAGTACTGTGCCCTATGCCATTGGAATGATCGGCACATGTTTGGTCAGCTCGGTAAAATTATTTCTTTGGATGAACGACCTTTGGCGGAAGTATTTGAATCATTCCAGCCACGCTTAATCTTTTGAACAAGTCGGTCCGAGATTCCATTAGCGGAGTGAGCACTCGAGGGGGTTTCTTCTCATAATTTGGACATGACGCATTGTAGGTATTTGGTGGGGGTTGATTCTGGTAGGTATTGGGTTGGTTGTTTTGTGGGGTACGGTAAATGGGTGGGGGAGTATTATAATTTGGTTGTGAAGATTGGTAATTTGTGGGAGGTGATTGGAAGGCATTTGGTGGAGCTTGGTAGTTGTGGGGTGGTGACTGGAAGGTTGGTTGCGCGTAATATACGGGCATCGTGTTGTAAGGTGTGGGTGCATAGGTATTTGGAGGAGGTGAAGCGTATGCTCCCATCGGGAAATCTTCTCTTATTTTGGGCTTAGGTGTGTGGGATATGCTAGCCACGTCTTCTTTCTTTTTGCGCATGAACCTGGTTGGGCCTGAACCAGTGGATTTTCCAGTTATGCTTACGATTCGACCGATTTTGAGATCGTCTTCTATGGCCTCGCCCATTTTGACCAATTCAGAGAAAGGTCTCCCTGCCATTGAAAACATTCCATCGTAGAAGTCTGTCTCTTGTGAATGGATAAAAACCGACACAAGTTCCTCTTCGCCCATAGAAGGTTGTACTCCAGCAGCTTCTGTTATCCACCTGCTTGCATGTTCGTGGAAGTTCTCGGTGGATATCTGTTTCTTTCTCCAGGTAATACCTATCTGGTATTATCTCCATATTAAAATGGAATCTTTCCATGAAAGCAGCAGCCATGTCTTCCCATGTGACCCAACAACATATATCTTGTGCCGTGAACCATTCCGAGGCTTCTCCTATCAAACTTCGACTGAACAACCTCATGATGAGCGCTTGATTGTCTCGGACACCGACCAAGTGGTCGCAGTAGGCCCGCAGGTGTGCTTTAGGACTGCCCGTCCTGTTAAATAATTTGAATCAGGGTACTTTGAAGCCTTCGGGTAAATCCAAATTGGGATACATGCATAAATCGTCATAGCTTAGACCTGTGCCAGCGAGGGTAGTCTTCATAGATCGTTCCAACATTGCGGTCATTTTTCGCTCAAGCCTTTCTTCCTATTTTTCCTGTTCGGCCTTCCAAGCCTTTTCCATCTCTTTATAATGGTCAATTTCTTGAGGCGTGTGAAAAGAAACAGTAGGGTGAATTCGGGTAATAAGGGTGATTTTATCAGTGGGTAGTGGGGTGATGCTTGGTTGTATAGTGATGCCATGGTGGGTATTTTTGTGGTGTTGGGTAAGAGGGGATAGAGTGGGCGGTCCCGAGAATTTGGTTGGTGTTAAATGGTGGTGGGATGTGGCTTGAAGCACCAATGTGTCCATCAATCGGGGTAAATGGCATGGTGGTCACGATGGACCTAGTAGGGAAATGATCTGGTAATGGTGAATTCAGAGATGGAAAAAATGGTGGAGGCCTTCTTTCTTCAATAAGGGCCTCTCGGGCAGCATTATTTCGGGCCACCTCCTCTTGAAGGTGGGTGATCTTTTTAAATATAATTTTCATGACATGTTCAGTAGGTGATGACTAAAGCAGCTCTCGCAGAGGTGATTCTCTGAGAGTGATATCAGTAGGGGTAGTTTCGTTCCCTGAAGTACCAACCATTTTCTCTTTGCCTTTGTCTTGTAGGGATAAGGATGATATTGCAGCTTTAGACCTTCTGAAGTATGCCAGTGTGGACACGAATCAACTTCTCTTTCTCCTAAGAAAAGAATAGCTCAAAGGCAAACAAAGTTATTTTCGTCAGAATAAAGGAAATAAAAGCAAGATATCACATATAAATGGCAGTTTAAAACACTTAGCACAGAAAGGATCATATGTTTGATTCAAATGCTCAATTGATCTCTTGTACTGAGTTTGGGGTACTTGGACTTTGTTTGAGTGAGAGGGGATATAATATTTATAATATATAGGGACCGAGTTTTACGTAGATTGCCTACGTAGTCAGGCCCTTCCGTAGTTCTGCTTACATCCAAATAATCCTAAACCTACCCGTGACCAGGCCTGATAGAGGCTTCCTGCGTATCCCTCCTTGGGACATCAGGTTGACGCAGTTCCGTTTTCACAAAATAGAGGGGACAAATCCGTGTTAAATACAAAAAATGGGATCCCCTAAAAACTACCCAAAAGCAACCTGTCTTTTGAGGTCAATATAGGTTGTTTGTCCGTTCAACCTTTCCTAGCCCTAAGGCTCCCAAATCCTAATATTGAGAAGGAAGTACCAACCAAAGGGCTCCCTTGTGGACCAAATTTTCCAACTCAAATTTGAACGCATCGCATTCCTCTATGTCATGCACCAAAGCTCCGGAATGGTACAGACACATTTTGCGGCGGCCCACTCCTTCAGTTTGGTCCCTTCTGGTTCTGATGGGGCGAATCTTCCCAATACCAACCAATTTCTGGAAGATGCTAGCATAAGAGTCTCTGAACACCGTAAAGTTGTAACGCCAAATACGAGTGGTCCGAGTAATCCCCTCAGTTGGAATGATGTTGTCATGGACCAATAGTGAATGCGGGCCTCACATCTTGGTGATGCTTTTCTCGTCTATCAGTCTGATGAGCCTTCTTTTGAAGGCTAAGCATTCATTGAGGGTATGCCCTGCCTGATCCTGGTGATAAGGGCATCTCTTATGTGCGAATACTGGAGGGCAAGATGGAAACCTCTCGAAGCAAACATTGACTATTCCTTTGCTTCAGAATTTGATCATCATCTCCTCATTCGTAACTTCCTAAGGGGAGACTTAGTAGGGACAATCCAATGGCTTGACCGCGATAGCCCACCATTCAGGTGAAGTTGGCCGTGCATACTCCATTTTCTCTATGGGCTCTTCCCTAGGACTTGATAACGTAGCAGAAACTCCTTCCCCTTTAAGGCTTGATGGTGCAGCAGAGGTTTATTCCTTTTTTACGCTTAAAGGCGCAGCGAAAGCAGCCTCTTTTGATGGCCATGTGCGCTCCTGTGGGTCCGATTCCATTTCTTCTTCTTCTGACTCTTCCGGTATCGGGATGTACTTGGGAAGAATTCCTTTTCCCTAGTCAAGGACATTTTCTCTCTGAGCTTCAATAGGCTTTTCAGGCGAGCTTTCTGCAGAATCCAATAATTCGTCCGCCTCCTTAATCTTGGCCTTTATTATACGAATTTGCTTCTCGAGATCTTAAATCTTTCATCGCAGCGAAACCTCATTCTTCTTCATGACCTTGAACTCAGGCGCAACTTTGTTGTTCATCTTCAGATTCTGAGAAAATTGTTGGGCTTAGCGCAGGTATTTTGTTCATTGTTTTTCTTTGGGTGAGTGGACAGTATTCGAGATCAATTGAGCATTTAAATGAAGTATATGGAAGGAAATAGAGTCACACAAAATAATTCATAAGATTATACTACGTGCGCTCTTAGACATAACTAAACGTTTTGTAACAAAATGTGCCATTTGAACTAAGCCATTGCCCCATAATCATTAATGATAATATTTTTCCCTGCAGGGTACAAAAGATAAAGTAAAGACAGTGCATAAAAATAAATCAGCAGAATTGTCCTCCATTAGTGGATGATGAAGCCTGATTTCTATCAGTATCGACTTTCTTTGCTTTCCGGAGGGTAGTCTGGATGTGAAGATGGGCTGACGTCAAAGTCGCCTCCATAAGAAACCCTTTCTGTGTGAAGGTCAGTGGAGCAACATCATCTAGAATCTTCTTCATTCGGTCCTCTAACTCAACCAAACAATCATTGGTAAGCTCCAAATCATGCCTCAGACTCTCTATGACGGCCTTATCATACTCAATTTTCTCCAAATATTTAGCATCTCTACTGTCAGCTCTTCTCTGAATCAGACAGGCTCGGATCTCGGCTTGAGAATCCTTGTCTTGAACACAGCTATAGAGAATAGGCCTAGGAGGAAGTGTGCCTTGCAAGTCGGCCCTCAACCAATCCTTATATTCTACGACACAACCCGAACGAAACCTATCATCAGCCAAGGTGTTGGGACCCCAAATCATGCGACCCTTCCATTCTCAGATACAATCCAATGCCCTTGGTGGTCTATCTATGCCGTAGTCTATGATGAAATCTCCTATGCCTCCAATCTGGGGTACGACTTGGATTCTACCAAATTGTCTTAGAACCCGGGCAGGAGCATTAGGGTGAATCCCTCAAATTCCCATAAGCGACACAAATGGACACTTTCTTCCCTTAACTACAACCTCGGTGGATACGAAGTCATGGAATATCCATTGGATGTTTTCCTCTTTCATTCTGCAGAAAGTGATGTTGACACCTAATTTTCACCTCATAATACGCGTATTTTAATTTTCAAAATTCCCGAGTCAAAGACGGGGCAAGGATGCTCCTAAAAAATTAAAGTTTCAAAAATCCCAAGAAAATTGCAAAATATTGACATTTAATCATTATTCTGTAAAAATTGATAATTGCAAGAAAATTACAAGTTATTTACTTTTATAAATATAATTCAAGAAGAAAATGCGTATATTGCTCCGTCGAACTTGGGAAAATTATTGATTAAGACGACGTATATACTACAGGTCATTGTTTACCTCATTTTTTATATTCTTAAATATTCCCCGGAACTATACTAATATTAGGTTTGTTTTGAAGCTAATATTTTAAATTTTAATTAGCCCAAATAATTATTTTTTATTTAGTTTATGTGTATTTATGATACTTAGTTTATTTAATTTAAATTGGGGAAAGGGAGGGCGGGGGGGGGGGGGGGGGGGGGGAGGGGGGGAGGTCCATTTAAATATTTTTAAAACTTTTTTTTGGGGGGGGGGGGGGGGGGGGTTATTAAAAAAGAGAGTGAAAGTTTAATAAAATAAACTTTCACCCCCTTTTTCCTCATCTCCCCACCCCGACCTTTTCTTTTCCCCTTCTCAGGCGAGAATGGCTATTTCCTTAGGGTTTCTTTAGTGAGCAAGTCTACGACGTTTCATGGCTGATTCTCGCCGGATTTTTGAGGGCTTGTACCCTTTGGTTTGTTTTCTCACCGTTCCCAGGTTTAATTTTGTGATTTCACGTTATTTGAGCTCGAATTTAGTTGTTAAATTAGGATGTTTCTCAGATTCCTGAGTACGCGGTTGCCATGGTTGGAACCAAGAGTTCCTAGCTAACTTGTGCACCACGTAATAGAAACAGAGGACCTAGGGTAATTTCCCAAACTTTGGAACTCTTTAAGACTAAAATGGCATATTTTCAGTCTCGAATGAATGGGGGTTTCTATTTATAGAAACCACATAATGGCTTTGAAAACTACCACTATCGATGTGGGACTTGCAAATTTATGCAAGTCCTACCCACAAACTCAAACATACGGTCCAGATCTTATGGTACAATAATAAAATCAACGGCTTATAAGCCTCTATAACAAGAATAATGGCAGAAAAATAAAAAGGGAAAGGGGGTTGTACCTTTAAGGGTTCGTTTGGCCCAATTTTGTGGAGAGAAAGACGAAGCATTAAATACTTCGCCTTCTCTCTTCACGCCACCAATCATTTTAGATGGGACGGGACAGTAAAAGAGGCGGGGGTTGGTGGTGAATAGGAGGCGGCGCTAGGGTTTTGCTCCCTAGCCGCCTCCCCTCTCCTTATTTTACAACCAGACCCCTAGGGTCTTTCTTTTGTGGACAGAGGGGAGAGTATAATACTCCCCCCATTTTAACTCCTTATTGTACCGGGTCTTGGTCCTTTGGACTGGGCCTGGTCCTTTATTTTATGAAAAAAGGAGCTAGGCCTATTCCCTTGTATTATATATATACACACATATATATGCATAAAAGGTCGGGGAGAAAAATAGACTAGTAAATAAATAAGTAAAGAGAAACTAATTATTAGTCCATCAGGACTTAAAATAATTTAAAACATGACTCATAAATAAAATAAAAATCATTCTGCAGATACTGCTTTGAATTAATTAACCAAATAAAAGAGAAATTAATCAACTACGCAAATGCACACAGAATCAAGATTTAAGGGGTAAAATGGTCAATTCTTTTAATTACTCAAAATACCTTGGACAGTAATATGGAATAAAATCATCTATTAATCTAATTTTTTCCTTGATTTAATGATGAGATGAATGATTGTCAAAAAGAGTTTTCTTGCCCCTTTGAATCATTTCAATAATAACAGAAAATTCTTTAAACATCATTATTTAAAAAAGTGAGTTATTATCCCAAATATTTTCATAAAAATTACCCTGACCCTTTTGGGTACGCAGCTGATTTTACATCCTGTCCAAGGACTCCGAGCACTTAAAATAAATTACGGGAGGTCAAAAATTAGGTGTGAACACCAAGCCCCTAGCCAGCCATTTTCACCAATGGCTGGGCCTTCTGCGTGCCAAGCTATTTAATTCGTCTTTGCGGACTCAATATCTCAGAGGAAGGAATTTTCCTTATTGGGCCTGAGGCCTAATAGGCAGGCTGACCTGACTCAAGTGGTCATGTGGTGAGGGAGAAAAGAAAAAGGGAAACCAATTAGTTTATAACTTTTGAACTTATCACGATTATTCTAAAAAAAGGCAATATATATCAAACAAATTCTACAAGTCAATGAAGTAAGGAAGCTGTGCTAATGCTTATTTATGAATGCCATAAGGCCTATTGGGTGGTCTTTGGTAACAAGGAGGAAGAGAGAGTCGTCTCCCCCGTATTCCCGATGCCGCACAAGTTCCATGGGGTTTCATGAACCCCAAGCATGGATGGTCACCGGGGAAGGCTAAGACTAGACCCTAACTCAAATTACCTTATCCCGCACCAATTTAGCCACCAAGAACACAAGCAGATTCAAGGATAAAATACCACATAACTATCCAAGTTCATAACACAATGCAATTCAAGAATCAGAGCAAATAAATTCATAGACTTGCCATAGCAAACTATGGCCAAAGATACACTCATGAAAGAGGCCCAAGGCAGAGTAAAATGAACCAAAAGGGCAAAGAATAAGACACACAGTCTTGGGGATAACACAACTGAGCCTATCGATTATAAATCGGACAAGGACAAAGCAACATAGTCATAGAGAGAAAAACAACATAAGCTGCAGTATCAGATATGGGATGACCTGGGATGATAAATCAAAGACACATAACCATGAAAAGGCACATAAGCTGTGACACACAAAGGAGGCAGATATGCACTGACATGCCGTCATAAAATGAACCTGAGCATTGTACACCTTGCTAGTGAGAAAGTACACAGAACCAATCAAGGGATGTGGACATGGCAGGAAAGGGGGAAAGACTGAGGTCCTCCTTTGTCTAAGCTTTATGTACCAAGCCTAAAGTCGACGAGAGGCAGCTAATGTACTCTTAGGAACAAGTAAACAAGACCAGGTCAAGGAAAATGAGCAACCCAGTTTTACACTTCTGCCTACCCTTCCAATTTGTTTCTAAATTGAACACAAATGCTCAATTATTCTTCACTTGGTCAAAGTTACAATCAATCTTGCAAGGTCTCCTAACTCTAAGCTTGGGGGGGGGGGGGGGGGGGTAGAGCAGAATCCATGTGGTTCCAGAGTTCTTAGCAATAAACACCCAACCCCACAAACCACAGAAGTACTATGGGACCTCTTATCTAAAGGAAAATGTTATAAGCCAGGCTGGGCCTAGCTTTCCTTTTCTTCTTTTCCCAAGGCCCCTTTAAAAGGACTTTCTTTGGTCATGTCGCCTTGGTTCATTTCCAGCCTCATCCCAGGTAGGTCTATATTCCCCATAGATTCAAACCATGACATGAGTCTTATTCAAACTAGTTACACCCCAAACTTGGTGAGGCGTGATTGGCACCTGACACCTACTTAAGGCTGAGCGAACCAAACTATTAGTCGTATCATCTATGTCCCGAAAGACAAACAAGGCCAACACGGCAACCTGTGAACATGATGATATCGTTTATATAAACACTGGGCCATCTAGGGCAACATACATTTCTATAACCAACAGCCCAAAGGCATGCATATGTAAAAGTACAAGGGCCTACGAGGCCAACATTACGACTGACATGATAGTCAAGGCATACATAAGTAAAAGTACAAGGGCCTACGAGGCCAACATTACGACTGGCATGATATGGCTAATTATGTGCATGACTCGGTCTGTA
The DNA here is from genome assembly GCF_019175385.1 of Lycium barbarum. Classification (NCBI taxonomy): domain Eukaryota; kingdom Viridiplantae; phylum Streptophyta; class Magnoliopsida; order Solanales; family Solanaceae; genus Lycium; species Lycium barbarum. The sequence goes on along the minus strand of NC_083339.1, from coordinate 110,364,033 downwards.
AAACCTCTAAGAATACATAACTGTAATATATATATATATATAAGTTGGGAGAGGGCCCTGACGTACCCATAGCTTGAAATACATATACGACATACTGACTCGACAATGCTCCAGAAAGAAGTGGAGCTCACCAATCCAAGCTCATATTCGGAAAACCTCATCAGTGCAATCCTCCTGTCAACCTGTCTGAACCTGCGGGCATGAACGCAGCGTCCCCAAGCAAAGGGACATCAGTACGAAATAATGTACCGAGTATGTAAGGCGGAATGAAACATAATAATAACAATATCATACTGTAGAATAAGAGAGATAAGAATCAACTTGTGAACCATTGACTTACCACTGAGGAATAAAACCTGTGTGATACTACAATCTCTTATGCACGATCGTATGCATCTTTATGTGTCTATAACATTATTATACTAATGAGAATCCAGCGTATATGTCCCTCTACGACTCTCGTATGCATAATCACATCTGAATGACTTTGCACCTATGCATATCATAGTCCGCCCATAGGGCATACGACCTTTCTAAATACAATGAATGCGATGCAAATGTAACACAATGCATGAATATCATATATGTATGTATATATATGCCTTTACCCATTCCCTTCATCGAGCATCATATCATATCGGCCCCTTCGGGCATCATAATCATCATATACCAGTTGATCAGCTGGTTTGCGTATATAACGCCATAGCCCTTCTAATGCCTCATAATATCATGATGCATAAGTATATAAATATGTATGTATAGATGATGCATGACAAGACTTATGAAACTCGAAACTCACTTCGCAGTGACTTTCTAGTCGTTACCTTCCTACCTTGTTAAGAACATCTTCTTACCTTAATACGACCCCATAGGGACTTAGAATCTTTATGAAAATATATACAAAATATGAAACCTTATATATATATATGCTCCTTCGGGACTTAGGAACTTAAGACATGATCAATATCATCATATGGGAAACAAAGACATAAGCTCTTAACATTTCTAGGAATAGAGTCATTATGAGAAACGTTTGGTTACATTTTGTTTCCATATAGACCATGCCAAAAGAATGAAGAAAAGGTTAGCCTTAACATACCTCTTGTAGTCAATATACACTCAATAACGAAATCGCCTCAATTAGCACTTCAATCTATAACAATGATAAGATGCCCATCAAGTTAGAGAACACTAGTATATGATGTATATCAAATGATAACTCGTTTCTATAAAGAATCCGGCAGCATCTCCCCTGTTTATACTATTTTCCCCAAGTTCACAACACCTATAACAACACACATACGCCATCAATTATATGCCTTCAGCACCTCAAGATAACATGAACAAACCCAACAATACAACACAAAAAGATACAACAACTAACTTACTACTTCTAGTCACCATTTCGTAAGTCTCCTTGAAATAGCACATCTAGAGCTCTTAGAAGCTTATATACATGGAGAGGGGAAGAAATCTGACCTTATATGTCAAGAACCACTCTTCTTCCACCTTACTTCACTTCAAATAAAGCTCAAATTCAAACAACACGACAAAATGGAACGACAAGACCGATGTGGTACGCAAAACCGTATGTTGTTCTTGCAAAAAAATTGTACTACGCTTCCTTATGTTTAGAGCTCACATTGCTGCTTCCCCATTAAAATTCATGTTGTTTCCTCCATTCTCTTGTGGGTAAAATGAGTAAATCACTTGCTAAACATGTTATAATTATGAAGAAAGAAGTTTGATTTCCATTTCCTTATATACGAAACTTGTTCTATAAACTTGCTGCCTATGCTCTATGTAATAACGTTAGTTGATCTACTGTAAATGTATATCATTTTCTAATGTATCTCTATTGCTAATGGACTGTGGGACCATAATTAATTAACATTCTATAAAAGTTACTCTTCACTTCAAGTTGCCACCACATAAACTAATGCACGACTAGTCACCCATAGCTTTCCCCTCATCGTGCCACATGGAAACACCTAATTAACTAATAATGCATAGTCACAAAAATACCTTGTCCAATTAATACCATGATCAATCCCTTACTCTCTCACTTTATTCCAATAAAGCCAATTACTAACGTTCATGACACTTATTACTTGTTAAACATAGCATAAATACTTATATCCTCAAAATAATCTTGTCCTTCAAGCTTATGTCGATTAACTTACGACAAATCTAACGTACAAAAGTACGAGATGTAACAAAACTAACCCCAAGGGTACACACAACCAAATTAGTAAACAAGCAGACATAGCATTCTCTCAAAGGGCTGATGTCCAAGACAAGCAAGGGATGACACCAACTATATAAGCAAGTCACTAGGACCCAGATCAGAGGTGCAAAAGGGCCTAGGGAAGACACAACAAGCAATTGAAACCTTAGGCAGTGCATTTACTTATTTCAAATAAAGAAAAGATTAGCAGAGCCTATGACTTAGAGCATACATTTCAACCTGGTAGCGTTAAAACTTACCTCTCCTTTATCAACCCAAGCACACAACAGTTATGTTAGCTAATCAGGATTACTTTTAACTCACATATAGATGGACTCTTAAGACCTTTAGCAAAGGGAAAGGGATTTCAATAGGCATATTATGTGAGCAATTAGTCAAAACAGTCTTGACACAATTTTGGCCCTTAATAATGGCCCTTCAAATACTTAGTCTAATCAGAATCTTTTCACAAAAAAAGAAAAGGAAAAAAAAGGAAGATAGATTTATGGCATGATTAGGTTTTGGTAAGCAAGAGGATTCAGTCATCACCAAGGAAGCAAGCTACAACAGCAAACAACAAACCAAAGGGACAGATTCCTAGGTGCAAGTCATGGATGAACAGGCTAAGGAAATGTAGATAAAAGACACATGATCACAAACAGAAGCAAATGATAAGCAACAAAGTTGGCACTTAGTTTCTTGCGATGTGGACTCCGACACTTATCAGTCCTACCTTACAAAAAAGCACCTAATTCAAACAACAAAATTCAGGGAAGCAAACTCCCCAGATTTTAAAACCTTCTAGGAGACATAGTGAAAGTAAACAGGACTTAGGCTTTACAAATACTGACAGCAATTCATTTAATAGGTGTACCCTCCTTTTCCCCCTTTTTAGATATAGTTAAGTTATTCTAATCCAACTGAGACCCTTGTGTATCCCAGGATGAGGAGAAGTTCAAAAGGGATGAGAAAACAGTCTCAAGCTCCTGAAAGGGAAACATGACAGGGTGGGGTCATCACCTCCCCATCTCCTTTTCTTGAGTCTCCTTTCAGCAAAAAAGGATTCTGGGTTCCACTGGTCACTACCTCTAGTTTATGCCCAGGCTCACATTTTACTCTCCCAAGACTTTTCCCCCATCCCATGGCCTCATCCTCATGTTCTAGTGACAACACTAAGGACCATAGGAAGGTTCAAAACAACCTAACTCTATCACAAAGCTCCCACAGTTGACTCATGAAACTATGTCCAACCTTGTAAAGGCTTTTGTTGCCAAGTTTCAAACATGAGCACTAGGACAGACCCACTATAAGCATTTTAACAATAATATCAAGCTAATGTTCATAAGCAACTTCAAACCAAGGTTATAACTATGAAAGGGTTTTTGCTCTTAATACCACACTGCATCTCAAAAGAAACACACATGTTCTTCTATTAGGACCAATTCACACAGAAAGAAGCCGAAACAGACGCAAATCCAATTACTCTAGCCTTAGCAGATCTTGAGAGATTATCCTTAACACTTTCTTAGCCTTAGCTACCTATTCCTTTCTTGAACTCAATCCATAACATCAAGAGAAAAAAAACCATCCAAGACAGCTTCACAAAGACTAGATAGACATATTTGTATCAAGGTTTCCCATTGCAACCCCGTCCCTCTCCTCTTTTTCTCTTATCTTTATAATTGTCAGTGGTTATGTGATCAGTCTTAAAAGAAAAGAGTTTCTTTTTCTTTTTAATGCCATTTTTCAGGATTTGAGCTTCTCAGTACTAAGTTATAACAAGTATAACAATCATTACTACTTAACAAACCTATTTAACTAGTTGATTGACCATTTTGAACCAAGCAAGGGCCATATCAGGGCTGCCCTGAATTCAGTTTATTATAGCAGTGTCGAAGACCCTTTAAATCTTCCAAAGCATATGCATATTCTATAAATTCCACTCAGAGGTTGATTCAACAAGTTTCCAATGCTTGCTACAATAAAAAGCAATCAGACAAATGCAAGTTAAGTGAACATTTTTGATCAAGTTCAGACCCCTTCCCCCCAGAACTATTATTTAAAGAACACAACTCACCATATTACTAACGTGGAATAAAATACCAAGTTTTGACCCCTAAGATAAACCTTTCAACCAAATATGCTATTAAATGGAATAAACAGAATTAGACCAACATCTTACTTAACCAATCTGTAGCCTTTAAGCACCCTTTAGGCAAACACATTACCAAGTAAGACAAGCAGAATCAGACTGAGCACAACACATAACAAACCTTTAACCTTCAAACCAAACATACTATTAAGTAGGACTAGCAGAATTAGACTAAGTCCATATACCTAACAAATCTTTAACCTTTGAGCCAAACTTTGGAACAAAGCACACTACTAAATGGAACAACCAAAAAATTGAACCAAACTTATTAGCTAAGTGAAACAAGCACAGTCAGACCAAGCACAACATCTAACAAACCTGCAACCTTTAAACAATCTGTAAGCCAAGCACACTACCAAATAGAATACTCAAAACCAAACCAAACACCTCACTTAACAGACCTTTAACCCCCTGAATTAACCTTTAAGCCAAGCACACTTCTAAATAGAACAACCAAGAATTTAAGTCAAGCACATTACTTAATGACCTTGTGACCTTAAGCCAACCTCTAAACCAAGTACTATTACATGGAACATACAGGACTAAGCCTAGCATAATGCACAATAGGGCTTTTCCATAATTCAAAGCAGACAAATCACTATTCACATATCAAATAAGCATGCCAGTTTGAACTACATTCTAAACCATACATATAAGACACTTAATCACATCAAACTACACTAATATAGACAGAAATTTAAATGGAAGCAATACACTACTAAGTAATTACCTTTTTCAAGTGCAATTGGGGCAAGCAATGGACTTGGATGGCTTCTTGCTTCCAACACAAGACTTAGCCACCAAAACCAAATAAAAATATAGAAATTTTTAAAACTAGGGAAAACATAAACCTTTCGGTCAAAGCTTAAAAATAACTGATGGAACTTAAACTTTGAACAAAAATCGTAGTTTTAAGCCTTTTCAAGTTCCAACCTTCCTCTTTTTTTTAGTGAAAATGGGGTTCTATTTATAGAAATAGAACCCCAGAACTCATCTCATGGCTCGAGACCCCGATGTGGGACTTGTGGATTTCCACAAGTCTTCACTTGAAAACCTCAATACACAGCCCCGATTAAAAGCAACAACAAAATCAATGGCTCAATTCACTTCTATACCACTGCAATCGACGAAAATTATAAAGAAAAGAGTAAGTTGTACCTTTAGGGGTTGTTTGGCTGAATTTCGTGGAGAGAAGGACGAAGCCATTAATGCTTCGTCCTCTTCCACGTTATACGTTGAAATACGCGTTGGGACGTAACTAAAACAAGCCGGGGGTAAGGGGAGTGTGGCAGTGGGGCGGCGCTAGGGTTTTGTCCCTATCTGCCTCCCCCTTTTTCTCTTTGCATAAATGACCCCTAGGGTCTGAAAATAAAATTAGGGGGGGGGGGGGGGGGGAGGAATATATGTATTCCCTCCTCTTAAACGTCTCGTGGACTGGGTCTGGTCCATTATGAACTGGGCCTGGTCCCATTTCATTAAAATTAAAAAAAATGATGGGCCTGGAATATATATATATATATATATATATATATATGGAGGGTCGAGGATAAATATTCCTAATTAAAAAAACCAATTATTGGCCTATTAGGACTTAATTAATTTAAAACATGACTTATTAAAAATCATTTTGAAGACAATGGCCCCAATAATTTACCAAATTAATTATCAAGATAATTTATTAATTAAACAACTATGCAAATACACAGAATCAGAGTTTGAGGGGTGAAATGGTCAATTATGTTAATTACTAAATTACCTCGGACAATAGAATAAATCACTCATTGGTTTGATTTTCCTTGATTTAATTAGTTAAGTAAATAATTATTCAAAATTGTTTCGCCTTTGATTAATTCCAATAAAATATCCCCTAAATGTCATAAACCCCAATTAACTTTCACACAATTCAAAATATCTTGAAAAATCTCTTTAAAAATTTAAAGGGGTGGAACATTTTCCCAAATAATTTTCATAAAAAGTTATTCAGACCTTTTAGGGTGCGCATCTTATTTTATTCATTGTCCAAGGACTTCGAGTACTAAAAATAAATTACGGGAGGTCAAAAATTAGGTGTCAACAATTATTATTTATATAAAAAAATTGGCTGCTTCTGCTCTCAGCCAGACCGCCGCCGGAGCTCTGGCGGACGAGCTCCAGCCACCCTCTCTCTCTCTCTCTCTCTCTCTCTCTCTCTCTCTCTCATCTACTTTCTCTCTCTAACGTTTGGTGTCTCTATAAGAAGTTTTAGGATCTCCCGATTGAAATATTCTTTCGATCATGCCAGCAAATTTTTAAGTAGAACAGTCTGTTTGTATTACTTTTCCGGAGCAGCATCCACCGTGGTTGGCTGACGGAGTCAGATTCAGTGGAAGCAGTGGTGGTGGTCGAGGTCGGATCTGGCAGTTGGTGGGGATTCAGTAGAAGCAGTTGGCGAACAACGATTTTCGACCAGATCTGCCGGAAATAGTGGAGGCGTTGGGTAGATCTGAGCCACCCCTGTCTCTCTAATCTCCGGCGATCGGAAATACACCGTATTTTCTAGATCTGACCGGAAAATACAATGTATTTTATTTCTTTTTGGGGTGTATTTTATTTCATGTATTCAGTATTTGAGTGTATTCGAAGGAGATCTTTTTGTATACAAACGAATACTGTGAATTTGAAGTGTATTTTATTTCTTGTATCTCAAATTCGAGTGTATTTTATTTCTTTTTGGGGTGTATTTTATATCCTGTGTTCAGTATTTGAGTGTATTCGTTAATTTTTAGTGCAAAATTCAGTGTTTGGGGGTGTATTTTGAAGGATTTTTTTTTGTATACATCCGATTTTAAATATAATAAAGTGAATACAGTGTAAAAGGTATATATTTTGACGATCTTGAATAGAAAGCTACAATGTATTGATATCTTTCCTCTCATATGATTTCAAATTCTCTTATTAGATACTTAATCTTTGTAAACTCAGTTCTTGAGTGCCATCTTGATTGAATTTTCGGCCCTCATGCGATCTAAATTGTCTTTGCTTAACATTGTTTTACACTATCGTAATATAGTGGAATCAATCTATATTCTTGTCGTCTTTCATGTTTTCTTGATTCATCACCTTTAAACAGTAAAAATGTCTAGAGAGTTTTTGTCAAAGTCCTATAAAAATATGCATGATATTGTATCTTTAATTTTTACTAGTGACTATAACATGATGTTCTTTTTTTTAAAAAAAAAAACAACTGAAAATTAACCAAACCGTACTGATACCGAAGAAAAACTGAGATGATGAGACGGTTTCGAAAAGTCTAATTTTAGTTCTACAAAATGAAATAACCGAAAATTTATATGATATAAATTCTATAAAATAACCGTCCAAACCATACAATTGACACCCCTAAGGCTCGGAGTATAGGGTGAAGTAGTCTCTTCGTAGCTAAATGGGGCTAAGCAAGTTGACGAGCTCTGTATTCTAGACAACTATGTGGAGTTACTAGTAGAATTTAGTGGGAAATATAATTATACCATTAGACCCCTTAACAGAATTTACCCAAATTGATGAAATTACATATAGTATGTCAACTAATTACCCTATATATTAATCTAGTCATAGTGCAATTAAACTAAATATTGAGATTTGATATCTGCCAATTGGTATCTTCTTCCTTGAAAAGAATGTCTTTCAACAAAGAAAAAATTAGGGTATTTTCTAGTTAGGAAAAATATTTTCAAAATTCGAATTGAAGTTTTTAAAAATAATCACACATTTGATTGCTGTATTCTTTTGGAATTGCGACTTAAGTAGAATTTTTGTACTATATAAAATTATATTATGTTAGTATTCCAGTTAGCACATAAGAATATAACAACATATACTATAATATATTTTTTTTGGTAATTAAGTAACTTTTCATTAATCACCAAAGTGGAATAATTACAATGCAAAGCAGAATCAACTCAATCTGCTTGATCTCATACTACCTATCTCTCCTAGACTACTTACCATCAACAGACACATCAAACTAATCTTTACCCAGAAATCTAAAACAAACATAGTTACTAGAATTTACATATACTAAGCAGAACCTTCAAGTACCCTTTTGTCCTGATATTGCTGAAACATGCTACTTGTCTTGTCAACATCTCCACGGATGACTCTTTCTTTTCAAAGACTCTTGCATTTCTCTGAAGCCACACAGTGTGAATAAACTCAGCATAGATGAATTTGTATAGTTTAGCCTGAAAACTCTTTCCTTTGGTTGAACTGATGATCCACTGTTGCATTTCAATCCAAGATCTGGCTGGGGTAGCTGGTATATGAAGCTATAGACTAATCCTTACCCATAGTTGCCTAGTGAAGATGCATTATGCAAAAAGGTGATCTCTAGTTTCAGGTAACTTGTTGCATAAGCCACACAATGGTTCAACCGGAATGCCCCAACTTATCAACCTATCTACAGTGAGTAGTCTCCCATGAAACTGTAACCACATTGTAAACATTGCTTTTGGGCTAGCCATGTTCCGGTGCATTAATCTCTTCCATACTACTTTGGGAAGATTTCCAAGCAGTTGTAAGTACACCTGTTTAATGATGCTTCTATTTGCAGAATCAGTTGTTTGAATAAGATGGAGTTAAACTCTAGCACAAAACACTTTCCTCACCATCTAGCATGATTGTTGGGGAATATTCATACTTCCAAAGTCCTGCTTCTTAATATAGTAACCATGGATCCATCTGATCCATAGTTTGTCTTTTTTTGTTGCCAAGTCCCAGCAGTTCTTAGTGATTGTAGCCGTGTTCCAAATTCTCATGTTTATCAGATTCAATTCCCCTATTGCTTTTGGAGCACACATCTTGTCCCAAGCCACCTATCCCCTTTTAGTGATAACATTAACTCCAAACCAAATAAAGTTTCTACAATATGTCTCTATAGCCTTCATAACCTTTGATGAAATAATAAACATTTGAGCCCAATATGCTTGGATCCCAAATATTACTGTCTGCACTAGTTGAATCCTGCCTGCATATGAGAGCTTTTTTGCTGTCCAAGAAATTATTCTAGCCACCACTTTATCAATCAATACTATAATATATTATTAATATATATGTTCATGTTTCAATTGAAACCTAAAATTACATCAACATTTGCTACAATATACTATTAAGACTGATAGTACGTATTCCAATTAAAAACTAAGAGTATACCAGTATTAAATATAATAAAAGAACTATTAAGGTGTGTCAGTATGGTATATTATTAAACTGTGTTAATCATCCAATGAATTCAACAATATACCAAAATTTAATGAAATGGGGTAATATACTATTAACTTATGTTGTTATGATTATTAATTAAAGCATGTTAGTATTCCATATAAAAACAAGTAATATCTCAATTAAAATTTAATATTACACCATCATTTACACATATATGCTATTAAAAAATGATAGTATTCCAATTAAAATATAACAGTACACTAACATTTAATAGAAAAATGTGTACTAGACTGACAAGGGTTTAGTGAATTGAGTTTAAATTTGAGCAAAAGCAAGTTTGGTTCTGATGAATACAAATTGGATTATTTAACTTTAGGAAAAGTAATAATGAAGGGAAATTCCGATATCAAGTATCGGAGAAGAAGCCAATTGGGGATGAGAATTAACTAATAAGAACACCCTATAGTCATTAATTTTAATATAAAATCCCCCAATAAGAAAAAATATTAATAATTGTTTTGTTAAAACAAACTGTATACGCGACTGTATATTTGGTATATCAGTGTATATTGCGTGTCTGAGTTGGTTAGAGTTAGTTGTTGTAGTAATGATGAATTAATTAGTTAGTTTTAAGTGTGATGATTAGTTAGATGCCACCTGTTCTAACAGCTGGCAGACGAAGCCTACAAATATCTCATTTGCTTCATTAGAATGTAACCGCAAACCTCCATGATCGAGCTTGAAGCTTCAATCATGGCTTCTCTTTGATAAATTTACATGGTATCAGAGCAATGATCCTACGATCAATACTGCAAACAACAAAACTCCATTAAAGGAGATATCAAAGGTCAAAGGAAGAAAATGAGAGAAGAAACTACAACTGCTACAACTGTGACAATTGATCACCATCATCCATTGTTTTTACAAGCTTCAGATGTTCCTGGTTTAGTGTTACACCCCGTATTTTTTTTCTTTTCGTGCTAGTATGCATCGTGAATAAAGTAACGAAATTCCGGCGAGTCTAAGATCCCCTATTCGGATGATAATGAGTTTAAACAAGTGTCAAGTGTGTTTCCTAAGAGTTTGGGGTTAAACGAATCAAAGAAAATACTTTTCGATGAAGTTCGCCAAAGGAAACTGGTTTGTAATAGCCCATACTTTCGGGGTAAGAATAAAAGTGCTTAATATGATAAGAATGTAAGTATTTGAATCATACAATAGTCATATGATTAGCCATGAAGTCAAGCAGGTTGTAAAACAAAAGTTGGCAAAGGTCATCGCAAGTTACGTTCATAAGGTTGCTGAAATTTGGGTCTAATGTCACTGAGCTTTTTTCCGAATACACTTGGATTTACGGGATGATCAACCTACGAAATTGAAGGTCTACGAGTCTAGTTTCCAACACATTAAACCGTTCATCGATACGTGTTACGACCTAATTTGGCTAAGCCGTGCAGGCACTTACCTTTCGCACCTCGGTGGGCGAACCCTCAACCCAACGATAATAAAGGCATAAATAAATAAATAAATTAAGCGGAAGAGAATAAATCACATAACTCTTAGAATAATAATAATATAGAAGAAAGTATGGAAATAAGAAAATACACCTAGGGTTTGGTCTAAGCCATACAAGAGCATCTAGATCCGAAATATACAAGTTTGGAATGATAATAATACATCAAATCTGTATATGTCTGAGAATGGGAAAGTAAGACATAAATAAAGAGGAGTCTTTAAGGAAGCCGACATCTCGTGCTCAACCTGTAGACTCAAAGCAGTCCTGAAAGCGACTATCAGCCAGGGGAGACGGAAGAAGATTCAACCTGGAACACTGCACTCATAAAAGAATGCAGCAAGAGCAGATCATTACAAAACCACAATACTGGTAGGTATCATAGACTGACTAAGTATAGCTAACATAATTCAGACAATAAAGCAAGATAGGCAGATAAAACAACAAGTATAAGTCAAACATAATTGGAACCAAGTACACGTCATAGCCTAGGTAGAAGCATCTAAACCCAAGTGTGCCAAGTCTCAATATATCCAATCAGAATCCAAATAACACAGTAAATCACCAGATCATCACAATATAAGACACAATGCAATGAAGTGCAATAATGTATGAATGCAATGCTGTATACACATGTACTCCAAACGGAAGTATCGACGTCTCGGTAGCACAACCCAAGGTGAATCGTGAAGTTTAAGTGCTACTCATCCCGGATCCTTGCCCAACAAATAGACGAGACTCCGGATCTTTGCCCACGAAGAATTTTCATCAGCACCACCCCGGGGGCCTCGCGGAGTCCATGCACTCACTCAATCTATGATTCCGGGATAAACATCGGATATCAGACTCTCACATCACTCTCATCCAAACTGAGCCTAGCTCATCACAATATTTCATCAAGTATCAACAATGTATCAACAGTATATCATGAAGGATGAGAATGCGTGCAATGTATGTGTCAACATCAGTAATTAATCAATATCACAAGTACCAAACACGGGTACGCCAACAATATCATGGAATACTACACAATCCATACAGAACACTATCCTCGTATCAACATTAACAAGTAAAGTACTACAATATCACAATCAAGATGTAACAATTGGCCCCAATATCTACTATCAACACGTGGCATCAAGCCAACAATAATAGAACAATCAAGTCACAACATAACGGGGTGGCTAGCCCCAATCACACAACAGGGCCCAACCTAACACAATATCCAACCCAACTTCATACCCAAAGGTTTACATGTTGTCTCCGACAATATCATCTAAAATATATGCTTCACTACACGAAGTCTCACCAAGGGTAAGCCATAACCTACATAGATGGCCAGACAACAATACACCAATATTCACTATTTAGCCTTACCCTTCCGTTGAGCCTTAAGATCAAGGAAGTCTAGGCATATTCGAAATCCAGATTAGAAATCATGAAGATCGATACCTATATTGCTATCATTCGAATTAGGTCAAAACCAACCCTAGAATTTGGGGAAACGGCTCCCACAAGGATAAAACGAGAAATTTGGGGTAAAATATCCAATTAAATCCTAGGTGACCAAAACCCATCAACCAATTTCTACATTAACTCAAGGATTCATCCAATTTCAAAATCCAAGCAAAATCCCCAATTTTGGGTATAAACCCTAACTCTTAAATTCAAGAATCCAACACTAATAATGGAAGATATATGATTAACAACCTTAGATACATCATAATCTAGAATAAACCCAATCAATTTCATCATTTAAAAGCCTAGGTAGAATATCCATTAAATCCACTTTTTATCTTCCATTACTAAGGAACTAATAAGGAAAGAGGAATTTTAAGATGATAAGGAATAATGAATTAGTAAGGAGATTAGAAGGATTTAACACCACGAATTTTCCCCAAGAATCCTCTAGACCAGTTCCCAAGAGCTCAATTTTCGTAATGGTGAAAATGATTGACTAAGGGCTTTTAATACACACTTAATGAAAATAATAGGCCCGATAGTGTTATGACAGCATCGGGACCGCCACGACGTCACCGCCCCAACGTCGTCTCAGACCATCGGGACGGTCAGGACAAAATGAAGCTTGGCCACCCCAGTGGCTATCCCACCGCTATGGCGGCACCGCTGGGACGGTACTGGTGCCGCCCTAGTGGACACTAGGTATCAGAAATCCCAAATATTTTCCAAGTCTCAACTGAAATCCCGACCAACTCCCAAGGCCATCTGCTCACAAACCACAAACACATACCCACTTAAAAACACGTTACGAACGCACTTGTGGCCTCGGAATTCCCAACGGTGGTCTCGTTGACCGAGTCAACCCCCGATACCTCAATTCCAACTTCTCAACCCAAGTCCCAAAATGCATCTGAGTGCATTGGGAACTGAACCAGATATACACACAAGTTCTAAATTTGAGTCCGTTTATCCAAAAGTCAACTTTGAGTCAACTCTTTTTCGCTTAAGCCCAAATTTCACAAAAAAAATACTCGAATCAAATCTAGATATCTCGGGAAGTGTGTCAACTGTCCTCTCAGGTCAAATGTGAACTAACCAAGCTCGAAAAATGAAAAAGTGCCAGAAGGACTATAACAACCAAACTAGTCGTTACATCAGATACCAATAAAACCATCGCTCGTCCTCAAGCGAAGAAGGGAAAGGAACAGGGAGGTACCTAAATCAGGGAACAACTGGGGATATCGGTTACGCATGTCGGACTCAGTCTCCTAAGTAGCCTCCTCAACAGAACGGTGCTTCCATTGCACCTTCACAGAAGCAATCTCCTTCGACCTCAACTTTCGAACCTGCCTATCCAAGATCACAATAGGCTCCTCCTCATAGGTCAAATTCTCATCAAGAAATATCGAATCCCAACAAACAATGTAAGTACCATCGGCGTGGTACTTCTTCAGCATAGAAACATGAAAAAACGGATGAACTCTCACCAAGCCTGGCAGCAAGGCTAACTCATAAGAAACACTGTCCACACGGTCAACGATCTCAAATGGGCCAATGTACCTGGGGCTCAACTTTCCCCTCTTCCCAAACCTCATAACACCCTTCATGGGTGAAACCTTCAATAGAACCTGATCACTTACCGCAAACTCCAAATCTTGGACTTTTCGGTCTGCATACATCTTCGGTCGACTCTGAGCTGCTAAAAGCTTAGCCTGAATAACTCTTACACTATCAAGGGACTCTATCAATAGATCCGTACCCCAAGGTCGAACTTCGAACCCATCAAACCAGCCAACCGGAGATCTAAACCTCCTACCATATAAAGCCTCAAAAGGCACCATGGCAATACTCGAATGATAACTCTGCCAATGGTAAGTGCTGATCCCAATGACTGCAAAAATCAATAACACACGCTCTCAACATGTCCTCGAGCACCTGAATAGATCGCTCGGACTGGCCGTCGGTCTGGGGGTGAAAAGTTGTACTGAGATCCAATCGGGTACCTAACTTCTCATGAAAAGCCCTCCAGAATCGGGAAGTGAAGATAGTACCCCGATTAGATAAGACAGAAATAGGAACCCCATGTAACTTCATAATATCCCGAATGTATAACTTGGCTAATTTCTTCGTGTTATAAGAAACCTGAACCTGAACAAAGTGAGCAGACTTAGTCAACCGATCAACTATCACCCAAATAGAATCAAACTTGCCCAGGGTCTTCGGAAGACCCACAACAAATTCCATGGCAATCCTCTTCCACTTTCAATTGGGAATGGGCATCCTCTGAAGTACGCCGCCGGATTGCTAGTGCTCATACTTAACTTGCTAATAATTCCCACACTTAGCCACGAAATCAACTATATCCCTCTTCATCTGACACCACCAATAGTGCTGCCTCAAATCATGATACATCTTAGTCGCCCCCGGATGAATGGAATATCGAGAGCTATGAGCCTCGGATTAGATCAACTGAATTAAATCACCAACACGAGGAACGTACACGAGTCCCTTAATCCTTAAAATGCCCTCAGAATCAATCATGGCCTCCTTGGCCTCACCCCTTATACACTATCTCGAATCTTACTCAACTGAGCATCCTCAAATTGATGAGTCCTGATCTGATCTAATAAAGATGACCTCGCCTCTACACAAGCCAAGATCCTGCATGAGGTTTAAATATCAAGACGGACGAAACTGTTGGCCAGAGTCTGAACCTCCATGGCCAACGAACGCTCGGAAACAATCAAACGAGCTAAGCTCCCCGTACTCACTACCTTGCGACTCAAGGCATCAACCACAACATTGCCTTTCCCGGGATGATAAAGAATAGAGATGTCATAGTTCTTCAGGAGCTCCATCCATCGGCGCTGGCTGGAATTAAGATCTCTCTGGGTAAACACATGCTGAAGACTATGGTGATCGGTGAAAATCTCACATGGACACCGTACAAATAATGCCTCTAAATCTTCAAAGCGAAGACCACGACCAACAACTCCAAATCATAGGTAAGGTAAATTTTCTCATGGATCTTCAACTGACAGAAAGCATAAGCTATCACTATACCCTCCTAGATCAACACAACACCCAAACCCATACGGGATGCATCACAGTATACCGCAAAATCCTTACCGTCCACGGGTAATGCTAAGTTCGGGGCTGAAGTCAAAAGAAGTTTGAGCTTTTGAAAGCTCTCCTCACAATCATCGGACCACTGGAAGGGAATATCTTTCTGAGTCAATCTAGTCAAAGACGAAGCAATAGCAGCAAAACCCTTCACAAAACGACTGTAGTAGCTGGCCAAACCTACAAAACTACGAACCTCGGTAACAGTAGTAGGCCTCGCCCAAGCCCTCACAGCCTCAGTCTTCTATGGGTAAACCATAATCCCATCCTTACACACAACATGGCATAACAATGCCATAGACTCCAACCAAAACTCACACTTCAAAAACTTAGCAAACAAGCTATGCTTCTTCAACGACCCAAGAACAGTACGAATATGATTCTCATGCTCCTCTCTACTCTTGGAATACACCAAGATATCATCAATAAACAAAATCATGAAGGAGTCACGGAATGGCCTAAAGATGCCATTCATCAAAGTCATAAATGCAGTCGAGGCATTGGTAAGCCCAAAAGACATCACTAGAAACTCATAGTGGCCATATCTCGACTGAAAGGTTGTCTTCAGAATATCCTCAGCCCTGATCCTCAACTGGTGGTAGCCTGAACGCAAGTCAATCTTCTAAAATACTGAAGCACCTTGAAATTGGTCAAATATATCATCAATACGAGGCATAGGGCACTTGTTCTGAATAGTAACCTTGTTCAACTGGCGATAACCAATGCATATCCTCATGGTTCCATCTTGCTTCTTCACAAATAATATAGGAGAACCCCAAGGGGAGACACTCGGTTTAATGAACCCCTCGCTCAACAAATCCTGTAGTTTCTTCTTAAGCTCTCTCAACTCGGTAGCTGCTATCTGATATGTCCAAAAAGAAATAGGGCGAGTGCCTGGATCTAAGTCAATGTAGAAATTAATGTCGCGATCGGGTGGCATACCCAGCAGATCTGACGGGAATACCTCCGTGAACTCGTGCACAATAGTAATGGACTCAAGGGGTGGAGATGCAACAGTCGTGTCTCCCACATGAACCAGATAGGATAAACACCCCTTATTGACTAAATTTTTTGCTTGAAGAAAGAAAATGATCTTCTTCGGAGCGAGACTAGGAGTGCCACTCCACTAAAGCCTAGGAATGTCCGGCATGACTAAGGTGACTGTTTTGGCGTGACAGTCCAATATCGCATGATAAGGAGAAAGCCAGGACATTCCCAAGATAATATCAAAGTCCACCATATCGAGAATCATCAAATCTACCCAAGTGTCATACCCCATAAAAGTAACCAAACATGGCCGATAAACTCGATCCACGATAATAGAATCTCCATCCAGAGTAGACACATGAACATGTATATCTATGCTATCACAAGGCAAATCCCAACCAACGGAATGATATGCAGACACATACGAATAAGTGGATCCAGGATAAAATAACACAGATGTTGCTCTATGACAGACATAAATGGTACCTGAGATAACAGCATTTGAGGCCTCTGCCTCGAGCCTACCCAAAAATGAGTAACAATGGGCCCTACCACATCCAGTCTGAGATCCCCCTCTCGCACTCTGGGACCTACCTCTAACTTCTTGGGATCCACCTCTAGAACCCTAAGAAACAACGTGGCTTGACTGAGTACCTCCCCTTTGAGAAGCACCACCTCGACCACCAGATGATGTCGGAGTCCTCTGTCGCTGATAATCCCGTCTGGGCCGGGAAAATATCCTAGCAATATGCCCAACCTCTCCACACAAAAAATAGATCAGAGGAGACGAAGGCTGATAAGCTGAAGCTGAGTACCCGGATAAAACAACCTTATCTACCGGTCGAGAAAACGAACTCTCGGGAGCTCTCTGTCTGTGTCACACCCCAACCTTGATGAGGCGTGATTGGCACCCAACACTTACTTAGGGCCGACCGAACAAACTATGACTCGTGTCATCCATGTCCCAAAAGACAAATAAGGCCAACCTGTGAACATGATGATATCATATATAACAAACACTGGGCTATCTTGGCCAACGTACGTTTCTATAGCCAATAACACAAAGGCATAAATATGTATAAGTATAAGGGCCTATAAGGTCACCATTACAACTGACATGATATGACTCACTATGTGCATGACTCTGTCTGCAAGGCCTCTAAGAATACATGACTCTAATATATATATATATATATATATATATATATATATATATATATATATATATATATATATATATATATATATATATACGACATACTGACTTGGCACTGCTCCAAAAAGAAGTGGAGCTCATTAATCCAAGCTGACACTCGGCAAACCTCCTCGGTGTAATCATCTTGTCAACCTGTCTGAACCTGCGGGCATGAACGCAGCGTCCCCAGGCAAATGAACGTTAGTACGAAATAATGTACCGAGTATGTAAGGTGGAATGAAGCATAATAATAACAATATCATAATGTAGAATAAGAAGGATAAGAATCAACTTGTGAACCTTTGACTTACCACTGAGGATTGAAACCTATGTGATACTATAACCTCTTACGTACGATCATATGCATCTTTATGTATCTATAACATTACTGTTCTGGTGAGAATCTAGCGTATATGCCCCTCTACGACTCTCGTATGCATAACCTATATATGCCTTTACCTATTCGTTCAGTCGAGCATCATATCATACCGACCCCTTCGGGCATCATAATCATCATGTACCAGCTGATCAGGTGGTTTGTGTATATAACGCCATAGCCCTTCCATGCCCCATGATATCATGATGTATAAGTATATAAATATGTATGTATAGATGATGCATGACAAGAATTATGAAACTCGAAACTCCCTTTGGAGTGGACTTTCTAGTCGTTACCTTCCTACCTTGTTAAGAACATCTTCTTACTATCATACAGCACCTTCGGGACTTAGAATCCTTATGAAAATGTATACAAAATATGAAACCTTATTACATGCCCCTTGGGGACTTAGGAGCTCAAGCCAAGATCAATATCATCATATGGGAAACAAAGACATAAGCTCTTGACACTTCTAGGAAAAGAGTCATTATGAGGAACGTTTGGTTACATTTTGTTTCCATATAGTCCATGCCAAAAGAATGAAGGAAAGGTTAGCCTTAACATACCTCTTGTCTCCAATACACACTCAATAACGAATTCTCCTCAATTAGCCCTTCAACCTAATTAATGACAATACGTCCCTTAACTTAATGAATATTAATATACGAGATATATCAATGATAACTAGTCTCTAAACAAAGAGTCGGGCAGCATTTCCCCTATCTCATAACCATCATTAACTCAATAAATAACATCAACAACAACCTCCATTTACCTCCTTCTAACTTCCAAGCACAAACAACAACAATTATAAACTCAAAACAGCCCAATATACATTCGTATACCAACACTTGCATACACTTTTTTATTTTCGTATATACAGAGTACAACAGCAACAACAACAACTATAACGATAGCCAATTCTCATGATATTCAAGCCCACAAAACAACTCATAACAATCACCAAACATCCCACACGATAACAACAATAACGACAATTTATCCGATTTCCGCTATTAATTCTGTAGTTCTCATCTCACAATTTTATGACCCGGACTAACTTAAATATATCAAGAGAGGAGAATTATTACCTTATATTCCAAGAACTACTCTTCTTCCACCTTGCTTTACCTCCAAGAAAGCCCGAATTCAATAACACGACAAAATCGAACAACGAGATCGAACTAGTGAGCAAAACCCGAATGTTGTTTTTGAGAAAAATTATACTTTGCTTGCTTAAAAATTGGAACTCACGTTGATAAGAAGGTACTGAAATGCATGTTTCTTTGTTGATTAGAGAAATTATCACATTATACATCTCATTTCATATGTAAATAATTCTAAGACCATGAAATTATGTACTGAAAGACGTATTTTCATCTTTACACGTGTAAATAGATGGTGACTTCTTTTTAGGAGTCATCACTTAAGGTGACACCTCACCCTTTAAGTGCAATTAGTCCACTTGCAGCCTACTTATCCATGGCACGTGTGGATTATACCCACGTAATATTTATCCAACAATCTTAATTAATTTTTGTCTTCCACTACAATCTCCCATTTAACCAATTAGACACATAATTATTTTCTAGATCTCAATTCGCCCAAATACTAATCACTTTTTACTCACTTCATGTACTCAATATCATAATCATATGGTATAGCATAAGCCCATAGCATCTTTTGCCACACACAAAAATATTACTTCCAACCATCGTTGTCCCACGTTAAGTCTAAAATCATTTTGGGACTTCATCTTCTTTATAAAATGAGCTCTTTATATGCATACTCGAATACGACTGAAATTCCCGGGGACTAATCATATACGTCGAGCGGCTCAAGCCATAGCCTGGAATCCCGGGGTATTACATCAATGAAACTTATATTCTCTGATTCGCTTAACCTTTAATCTTCAAAAACTTACTTATCACTTGTTGAACATAGCATAAATACTTATAACCTCAAAAATAATCTTGTCCTTTAACTTATGTCGATTAACTTATGAAAACTCCAACGTATAAAAGTACGAGATGTAACAGTCTGGGTGGCTCACTGGAGGAAACCTGCAAAGCTGAGTGCATAAGGCGGCCGGAATATGGCTGATACGGCCTAGAAGACTGAACGGCGTCCCTTGAACTAGAACTACCATAACTCCCAGTCTGAAGCGGTCTCTTGTCACCACCACCTCCAAATGCACGGGCATTAGTGCCCTCAACCAAAGAAGCATGCTCGATAATGGACTGGAAGGAAGACCCCATAGCCTCTATTTGAAGGCAAGGAATTAGAAGTGAACTGACTAACCCACCAACAAAACGCCTAATCCTGTCAGGCTCTATAGGGATCAAAGGAGTGGAATAACGAGCCAGATACAAATAACGGGTCACATAGGCCTCCACAGACATACCCTTCTGCTGAAGATGTAGGAACTCCTCCCTACGCCCTTCTCTCAAATACCGGGGCACATACTACTCAAGAAAGGCCTGGTAGAATTGAGTCCACGTCTGGGGAGGGGAACCCTCGGTCTGCAAGCAACAAAATACCTCCAGCAAGTCTTCGCGTCGCCGCGAAACTGGTAGGACACATAGTAAACTCCATGGGTCTCCACGATCCCCATCCTATTTAGCAACTCATGCATATCCAAGATGAACTCATAAGCATCCTCAAAAGAAGCACCTGAAAACCTCGACGGCTCTAAATTCCTGAACCTCCCAATATGATCCTGATCAGACACGGACTTAATAGCGCCCTTCATGGGCCTAAGATCATCACCAGGAGCAAGTACCATATTAATATGGGGAGCCATAGCTGCAGCGAGGTATGCTACCTGAGTAGGTCTCTGGTCAGGGGTCTGCGCCCCAACTCTGGTCTGTAAACCTCCGCCAGGAGTAGTCACACCAGCGGCAGCCTGCTGGGCATCTAGATGAAGTAAGACCCTGGCCATAGTATCCTGCATAGTCTGGTCAGAAGTAATCTTGGGTTGTGTCCGTGCTTAGGCCACGCCCTCCTCTGCGGCCTGGTCTCGATCCTGCTGATACTCAAGTTCTGGAGACAGAGAGCTCTCGTGCCGCTGTCCTACCGCAGGAGCCCTACCCCTGGCTGGGGAAACCCCGTGAACTCTAGCTCTGCCGCGTCCTCGGGCTATAGTAGCTTGAGTTCTCACCATTTGTGAGAGAAGAGATAAGAGTCAGATACCAATTTGATTTTTTTTTCCATATACCAATTAGAATAAAGTAGCACGAAAGAATGAAAGAAGTGAGATTTCCTAAATGTCCTATAGCCTCTCGCAGATAAGTACGGAGCTCATCGTACCGATCCACAAGACTCTACTAGACACGCTTTTGTATTATAGACTGGGTAACCTAGGGCTCTAATACCAACTTGTCACGACCCAATTTGGCTAAGCCGTGCGGGCACTTACCTTTTCCACCTCCGTAAGCGAGCCCTTAAATCAGTTAAGTGAAAGATAAATCACGTAAATCTTACGATAATAGTATAGAAGAAAGTACAGAAATAAGAAAATACACCCAGGGTTTATTCTAAGCCATACAAGAACATCTAGATCCGAAATATACAAGTCTGGAATGATAATAATACATCAAATCTGTATATGTCTTAGAATGAGAAAGTAAGACATAGATAAAGAGGAGTCCTCAAGGTAGCAGACATCTCGTGCTCACCCTATAGACTCAAAGCAGTCCTGATAGTGACTATCAGCCAGGGGAGACAGAAGAAGATTCAACCTGAAACTCTGCACTCATAAAAGAATGCAGCAAGTGTAGGTCAGTACAAAACCACAGTACTGGTAGGTATCATAGACCGAATAAGTATAGCTAACATAATTCAGACAATAAAGCAAGATAGGCAGATAAAACAACAAGTACAAGTCAAACATAATCGGAACCAAGTACATATCATAGCCTAGGTAGAAGCATCTAAAGCCAAGTGTGCCAAGTCTCAATATATCTAATCAGAATCCAAATAACATAGTAAATCACCAAATCATCACAATATAAGCCATAATGCAATGCAATGCTGTGTACACATGTATCCCGGACAGAAGTATCGACGTCTCGGTAGCACAACCCAAGGTGACTCGCGAAGTCTAAGTGCTACTCGTCCAGAATCTTTGCCCAACAGATAGACGAGACTGCAGATCTTTGCCCACAGAAAATTTTCATCAGCACCACTCCGGGGGACCCGCGGAGTCCATGCACTCACTCAATCCACGATTCCGGCACAAACATTGAATATCAGACTCTCACTTCACTCTCATCCAAATCGAGCCCAGGTCATAACAGTATTTCATCAAGTATCAACAATGTATCAACAGTATATCATGAAGGATAAGAATGCGTGCAATTTATGTGTCAACATCAATAATTGATCAATATCACAAGTACCAAACACGGGTACGCCAACAATATCATGGAATACTACACAAGCCATATAGAACACTATCCTCGTATCAACATCAACAAGTAAAGTACTACAATATCACAATCAAGATGTAACAACAGTCCCCAATATCTCCTATCATCACGTGGCATCAAACCAACAACAATAGAACAATCAAGTCACAACACAACGGGGTAGCTAGCCCAAATCACATAACAGGGCCCAACCTAAGACAGTATCCAACCCAACTTCATACCCGAAGGTTTACATGTTGTCTCCGACAATATCAAAAATATATGTTTCGCTACATAAAGTCTCAATAAGGGTAAGCCATAACCTACCTGGATGGCCGAACAGCAATACACCAACAATCACTATTTAGCCTTGCCCTTCCGCTGAGCCTCAAGATTAAGGAAGTCTAGGCATATTCGAAATCTAGATTAGAAATTATGAAGATCAATACCTATATTGCTATCATTCTAATTAGGTCTAAACCAACCCTAGAATTTGGAAAAACGGGGCCCCCAAGGATAAAACGAGAAATTCGGGGATAAAATATCCAATTAAACACTAGGTGATCAAACCCCATCAACCAATTTCTATATTAACTCAAGGATTGTCACGACCCATTTTACTAGGACGCAGGGGCACCTACCATTCCCACCGCGATAGGCGAACCCTTATCCCAAAATAACCAAAACAGGTAAAGGCGGACGAAATAAATATAGAATAAGTGTCGTCATCGTGCTCACCCTGGAATGACTCTACAGCAGCATCGCCAATCAACTACGAGGGAAAAGAGTGGAACCTGTCTAATACTCTGCATCCATAAAAGAATGCAGCAATTGCAGATCAGTACAAAGCCACAGTACTGGTAGGTATCATAGGCCGACTAAGTATAGCTAACATAATTCAGACAATAAAGCAAGATAGGCAGATAAATCAACAAGTATAAGCCAAACATAATCAGAACTAATTACACGTCATCACCTAAGTAGAACATCTAAATCCAATTGTGCCAAGTCTCAATATGTCAAATCCGAAACCAACATCATAAGTAAAACACCAAATCATCTCAATATAAGCCATGATGCAATGCATGGCAATATTGTATGAATGCAATGCAATGCTGTGTACACATGTACTCCGGATATGAATATTGATATCTCGGTAGCACAACCCAAGGTGACTCTCTAAGTCTAAGTGCTACTCGTCCCGGATCTTTGCCCAATAGACAGATGAGACTCAGGATATTTGCCCACGAGGGATTCTCACCGGCACCACCCTGGGGGACCTACGGAGTCCATGCACTCACTCAATTCACGATTCCGGTACTAACATCGGATATCAAACTCTCACATCACTCGCATTTAAAAAAAATGAGCCCAGCTCATCATAGTGTTTCATCAAGTACCAATAATGTATCAACAATATATCATGAGAATGAGAGTGTATACAATGTATGTATCATTATCAATAATCAGATCAATATCACAAGTACCAACATGGATACGCCAACAACATGTCAATGTCCCAAGTACTAACATGGGTAAACCAACAATATTTCAGTATCACAAGTACCAACGTGGGTACGTCAATAATATCATGAAAGACTACACAAGTCATATGGAACTCTATCCTCGTATCAACGTCAACGGGTAAGATACTACAACATCACAATCAAGGTGGAACAACAGATCCAATATCTATTCACATCACGTGGCATCAAGCCAACATAATAGAATAAACAAGTCATAACACAACGGGGTGGCTAACCCCAATCATGCAACAGGGCCCAACCTAAGACAATATCCAACCCAACTTTATACCCGAAGGTTTACATGCTTTCTCCGACAATATCATCCAAATATATGCTTCGCTACACGAAGTCTCGCCAAGGGTAAGACATAACCTACCTGGATAGCCGAATAGCAACACCAACAATCACTCTATAGACTTGCCCTTTCGTTGAGCCTCAATATCAAAGAAGTATAGGCATATTCGAAATCTAGATTAGAAATCATGGAGAACAGTACTAATATTGCTATCATTCAATTTAGGTCAAATCCAACCCTAGAATTTGGGGAAACGGGGCCCACAAGATCAAAACGGGAAATTCGAAAGTAAAATATCAAATTAAGTACTAGGTGATCATAACCCAACAACTAATTTCTAAATTAACTCAAGGGTTCACCTAATTTCGAGATTCAAGCAAGACCCTCAAGTTTGGGTATAAACCCTAACTCTTTAATTCAAGAATTCAACACTAATAATGAAAGATAAATGATTACCAACCTTAGATTTATCAAAATCTAGCATAAACCCCATCTATTTCATCATTAATAAGACTAGATAGAACATTCATTAACTCCACTTTTATCTTCCATACTAAGGAAAGAGGAATCTATGATGATTAGGAACAAGGAATTAGTAAAGAGATTACCAAGACTTACCACCAAGAGTTTTCTCCAATAATCTTCTAAAACAGTCTCCAAGAGCTTAATTTTCGAAATGGGAATAAACGATAGACTAAGGGCTTATTTAATACACATTTAATGTAATAATAGGCCCGATACCGCCACGACGGTATCGGGGCCGCTACAGCGCCACCGCCCCAGCATCCTGTAGGATTGTCGGGGCGGTCTGGGAAGAAATGGGTTTGGCCGCCCCAACAGTCATCCCACCACAACAGCGGTGCCGCTACAGTGGACACCAGGTACCAGAACCCAATAATTTTTCTAAGTCTCAATCGAAATCCCAAACCACTCCCGAGGCCATCTGCTCATATACCACATACATAGACACACATAAAACCATGCTACGAACGCGTTCATGACCTTGGAATTTCCGACAGAGGTCTCGTTGGCGAAGTCAACCCCCGATACCTAATTACTAACTTCCCAACCTAAGTCTCAAAATGCATCCGAGTGCATTAGGAACCGAACCAGATATACACACAAGTTCTAAACGACCATCCGGACCTCTCAAAATCGACGGATTTTCAAAAAAAATCCGTTTACCCAAAAGTCAACTTTGAGTCAACTCTTTTTCGCTTAAAGTCCATATTTAACAAAAAGTCACCAGAATCAAGTCTCGATACCTGGGGAAGTGTGTCAACGGTCCCCTCGGATCAACAGTGAGCTAACGAAGTTCAAAATAGGGTCAAAAGTGCTGAAAATGCAATAACAACCAAACGGGTCGTTACAAGGATTCATCCAATTTCGAAATCTAAGCAAAACCCCCAATTTTGGGTATAAACCCTAACTCTTAGATTCAACAACCCAATACTAATAATTGAAGATATATGATTAACAACCTTAGATACTTCATAATCTAGCATAAACCCAATCAATTTCATCATTTTAAAGCCTAGGTAGAATATCCATTAAATCCATTTTTTATCTTCCATTACTAAGGAACTAATAAGGAAAGAGGAATTCTAAGATGATTAGGAATAATGAATTAGTAAGGAGATTAGAAGGACTTATCACCAAGAATCCTCTAGAACAGTTCCCAAGAGCTCAATTTTTGTAATGGTGATAAATGATAGACTAAGGTTTTTAATACACACTTAATGAAAATAACAGGCCCGATACCATTACGGCGACATCAAGACCGCCACATAGTCACCGTCCCGACGTCCTCTCAGACCGTCAGGAAGGTCAGGACAAAATGAAGCTTGGCCACCCCAGCGGCCATCCCACCGCTATGGTGGCGCCGCTGGGATAGTACTGGTGCTGCCCTGGTGGACACCAGGTACCACAAATCCCAAATATTTTCCAAGTCTCAACAAAAATTCCAACCAACTCTCGAGGCCATCTGCTCACAAACCACATACACAGACCTATATAAAAACACAATACGAACGCACTCATGGCCTTGGATTTCCCAACGGAGATCTCGTTGACCGAGTCAACACTCGATACCTCAGTTCCAACTTCCCAACCCAAGTCCCAGAATGCATCCGAGTGGATTGGGAATCGAACCAGATATACACATTAGTTCTAAATGACTATCCGAACCTCTCAGTATCGATGGATTTTCAAAAAAGGTCCGTTTACCCAAAAGTCAACTTTGAGTCAACTCTTTTTCGCTTTAACCCCAAATTTAACAAAAATTCGCCCGAATCAAATCTAGACACCTTGAGAAGTATGTCAACGGTCCCTTCGAGTCAAAAGTGAACTGACCAGGCTCGGATAGGGCGAAAGTGACGGAAGGACTATAACGACCAAACGGATCATTACATTACGATGTCGGAGTAGAGAGATATTCACGTTTTTGTGAGAATGCGCAGGCAGCTCTGTTGGGACCTACTGAGGTGGTGGCCGACCTTGTAAGGCTATTTGCGCCTTCCAGCCTTATCACTTCATCATTTTTCTACCAACACGATTCCCAAATACCCCCCAAATTCTCTCTAAGAGATCCCAAACCATCCAAGAGTGAAATCCAAAGAAAACAACGTAAATGAAATGCCGGGAATCCTATGGTGCTAGTAAGCTTATTGTTCTTCTTGTGGTTGCCGAGTTTGGAGTGGTCCAGCTCGTGTTAGGGGTTATTCTATGTGAAATAAGGTGAGATTATACTTCTCCTTCATATATTTTAGCTTATAGAAGTCGTGGCTAACTTGTACGGCTAAAGACTTATGAAATAAAGTTTGGGAATCATAGTTGTGATGTTGTTGGTTGCTAAATTGTTTTGATGTTGTTCTTGTGGTAATTTACGGCTGGAAATTGATGGAATAACTTGTATATGTTGTTGTTGATGTTGGTCTTGTTGATTTTTGTGTTGGTTTGAATTGGAAGGAAGTGAAATATATTGCGGAAGTGCTGCCCAATTTTCTTAAATGAGCTACCAGCTTAATAGTGTGTTTTAAGTTTGTCCATGGTTTAACCTTAGCTCCATTGTCAATATTGTATATTGAAGGGCTACGGGCAGAGTACGTTGAGTCATAAGGTAAACGATAAAGGTATGTAATAGCTATCCCTTTTCTTTCATTGGCATGAATTTGTAATAAGTAAGCTGGGTTAATCTTATACGAGAAACACATATTGTAGAGCTCGTGTCTTAATAGGTGTTAAATTATTTGTAATCGTTCATTGTATCTTATTGAGAGGGGTTCTCATCCACTTTATGTCATTCCATGATGTTGAATAGAGGTAGAGAGTTACATATGCACCTTCATACATTCTATTATATACATGATATACATCATTATATACATATGTTTTCTGTTGCCTAGCCACTTGGTCTGAAAGAAATATTATTGCCTAGCCACTTGGTTAGTGAGATATATTAATGCCTGGCCACTTGGTCAGTGAGATATACCATTGTCTGGCCTTACGGTCAGTGAGAGTTTTCCGTTGTCTGGCCTTTCGGTCAGTGAGAGATATTATTGCCTGGCCACTTGGTCAGTGAGATATATTATTGCCTGGCCACTTGGTCAGTGAGATATACTATTGCCTGGCCTTACGGTCAGTTAGTGTTTTTTGTTGCCTGGCCTTACGGTTAGTGAGAGATACACTAACCCCTTTATGTGATCGAATATCTATTATATTACTATATTGCATTGCATTGAGTCAGAATGGGTGAGTATAACTCAAAGTATTCTTTGGCTTCCAGATTACTATGCATTTCACTTCAATTTCAACTTTCAGTTATTCTGTTGCTTTACATACTCTGTAAATTATTTTGTACTGACATTTCTTTTGCTGGGGGAGCTATATTTCATGCCTGCAGGTTCTGATAGACAGTCAGATAGACCTTTCCAGTAGACAGAGCCAGTCATCTGCTTGATTGGTAAGATCCACTTATCCGAAGTTACTAGGTCTATAATTTGGAGTCTCTTTTGTGTATGCAGACTTGATGGATAGGTCGGAGCCTTGTTTTAATCGTGATACAGCTCTGTTATCTCTAGAGGCTTGTAGACGAGTCCTGTATACTTTGTATGTTAGTGTAGCGGCCTTGCGGCCCTTGTATATGTCCATTCTAGTATAATTATTTGTTGACGTTTGTGGCCAGCCTCGTTGGCCTACTTAGTCATGTAGATATAGTTTTGGGTGTGATTACCCTTCAGATGAGATAGATGTGATTCACAGATAATTTAGTATGCGGCCTTGTCGGCCTAGATTGATATTGTCTATTTACAGGTAGGCCTTTTCTGCCTAAGTTAGTTTTACCTTCAGAGTTCATAGTTACAGAGTGGTACGCTCGGGGTCAAGTAAGGCATCGAGTGCCGTCCACGCCTCCCAGGCTTAGAGTGTGACAAACTTGGTATCAGAGCAGGTCGTGTCTTAGGGAGTCTACAAGTCGTGTCTAGTAGAGTCTTGCTTATGGGTGTGTTGTGCACCACACTTATAATTAGGAGGCTACAGAGCATTTAGGATTGCTTACCCTTCTTTCTGATTCCAGATCATGCAACAAAGCTGGGTTATAGGAACTAAATTTCCATTCTATACTCGTAGTAAGTAAATAAAAGATCTTTACTTGATTATATGCACTAGAGGTGCGAGTATTAGGCTAAAGTTTCATAGCATAAGCATTTGGCTCACTCGTATATAGAGAAGGTAATGAAAGCCTAAAAGGGTAAAGTGCCAGTTTTAGAATACAAAGAAAGTAAGGCAAAAAAGGTACAAGTGCTTGAATAGAAAAGGTTGTAAGGTGGTTGTTATTCAGAAAGAACGATATGAGCGTTGTTATCCCACTTTCGGCAATGTTAGAATTACAGTAAGTATTATCTACTCTAGCTCATGATTTACAGACGTTGATATACGTAGTTTTAGAAAGAAGTGAGATCTCGAGATCTAGTAAGGGTTAGAATAATCCTTAGCGTGCGCAGTACTGAAGAATAATACGAATATGTTGATAGTACCTCTTTAGAGGATATATACATGAGATACCCGGGAATTATTAGTCGGATACGACTTCCTGAGAATCTTGAAGATCTGGGAGCCAAATATTGAAATCTTTACGAGGTGAGTATTTCCCTCAGTGAGACTCCTATGTGAAATAAAAAAAAATCAAGTTCCTAGAGAAGAAGGTCGGTTGAAGATAAAAAAGTTAAAAGCCAGGGAATGTTTTGTTACAAGTATCTGGAACCAGATAAGAAGTGATGATAGTAGGAGGAGTTGGTAGAAAGATAAGTGGGGCACCTGAATATAGATGAGAAACGACTAAGACTCATTAGATAAAGTATGGTAATGTGACAAGTTCGTACCCAAGTAAAACAAAAGGTAAAAAGAAGTAAATATTGAGTTGTGAAGAGGAATATGTTATGAGACTAAGTCTCCATTACGAGATTTGAATTGACAATTGTCAATAAAATATATCAATCAGATGATTTAGCACCCTCAATCAGGAAGTATCGATATTGAAAAATACCCTAATCCAACTGACTATGAGTCAGAGACTCGAGAGATTGTTATACCAATAGGTATTGCGAAAATCGCAAGGTAAGCGATTAGGCAGTAAAGGACTGAACTGCAGAAGAGCAACCTTTGAAGGTAATCAAGAAAGGAGCCCCCCTAAGACTAACGTCTTGTGTAACAGATGAAATTTATCGAGATCGAGCACGTCAGTTATAAATACGTGGCATTCTATTCATGTAAGAGATTCAGTTGTCTCTGGTAAGAGAGACTTGTTCTAAGGCAAGTTATAAGTTATTAAAGTTCGCAGAGTTGCGGAAGGTGTTGAGATAATAATATGACTTCTCAAGAATGAAATCCTTGAGCACAAGGTGTGGCCATCCTCCCAAAAGGGGAAATAGTACGATAAGGTATCTAAACAAAATCATATGTTGGTTTAGCAATTGAATAACTAAGAAAGGTTACAACGAAGAGTTTCAAGGCCAATAAGGAAGTACGTCAATAACTTATTGTTAGCTATGTTGGTTGAATAAAGAACCAAATCAGAACCCAAAATTATACTTGAGGCCTTGTATGATCGAGAGTGCAGATCTCCTATTGATTGATATAGCGTGAGAGGATTAAAGTCACCTAGACCTGTTTTGGTCCACCATGTTGTAGAAAACAGTCAGCCAGAGTCGCCAGAAATCACTTATGGATATGCGACACCGAGATTTAGAGTCTGTGTAAATGATTGGGTCTTCATGAGAATGTTACCAAAGAAAGGCGTAATGCGATTTAGTAAGAAAGACAAGCTTAGCCCAAAGGTAAATTTGGCCGTACAGAATTGTTCGAGGAATAGGTCAAGTAGCCTACGAGTTAGAGTTGCCTCCGAAATTGGAGTTTATACATCCAGTCTTTCACGTATCTTTTATGGAAGTGTTTTATGATTAGAGGATATTCGAGTTGAAAAGGTTGCAGCATAAATCATTTACAGCTTTGTGATGTTTTTATTAAAATTGATGGTTATGTAGAGCTAAAAGATGTTGTGGATCGATTGTGGCCCTATGTGACATATATATTATGTTTTCTAGCTATGTGACCAGTTGGATATAGTCAGTACACAGAGGAGACTGTGTCAAAATTTTCATAAGACCCTTAAGAGTTAGTTTCTCTCCTATACCTGTTCCTAAAGGGGGAAGGATGTTACACCCCGTATTTTTTCTTTTCACGCCAGTATGCATCAGGAGTAAAGCAAAGAAAGTCTTGTGAGCCTAAGATCCCCTATTATGATGATAATGAGTTTAAACAAGTGTTAAGTAAGTTTCATAAGAGTTTAGGGTTAAACGAATCATAGAAAATACTTTTCGAAGTTCTCCAAGGAAAGTGGTTTGTAATAGGCCGTACTTTAAGGGTAAGAATAAAAGTTCTAAATATTATAAGAAGGTCTTTTTATGAAGTATTCGAATCATACAATAGTCGTATGATAAGCCTTGAAGTCAAGCAAGTTGTAAAATAAAAGTTGGCAAAGGTTATTGTAAGCTAAGTTCATAAGTTCGCTGAAATTTGGGTCTAAGGTCACTAAGATTTTCTCCCAATTTACTTGGATTTATGGGGTGATCCACCCACTAAATTTAAGGTCTACGAGTATATCATCCAATGCATTAATCCGTTTGTCGATACGATGTCAGACCAGAGAGATATTTGCGTTTTTGCGTGACTGCGAAGGCAGCTCCATTGGGACCCACTTAAGGCGGTGGCTGACCTTGTAAGGCTATCTAGAAATAAGCTACTAGCTGAGTAATATGTTTTAAGTCTAACCATGGTTTAACCTTAGCCCCATTGTCAATATTGTAGATGGAAGGACTACGGGCAGAGTACATTGAGTCGTAAAGTAAATGATAAAGGTATGTAATGGCTATCCCTTTTCTTCCATTGGCATGAATTCGTAGTAAGTAAGTTGGGTGAATCTTATACGAGAAACACATATTATAGAGCTCGTGTCTCAATAAGTGTTACATTTTTCATATACTTTCATCGTATCTTATTGAGAGGGGTTCTCATCCACTTTATTTCATTCCATGATGTTGAATAGAGGTAGAGAGTTACATATGCACCTTCATACATTCTATTATACACATGATATACAACATTATATACATATGTTTTCTGTTGCCTAAGTATTATTGCCTGGCCACTTGGTCAGTGAGATTTATTATTGCCTGGCCACTTGGTCAGTGAGATATACTATCGCCTGGCCTGACGGTTAGTGAGAGTTTTCCATTGTCTGGCCTTACGGTCAATGAGAGAAATGATTGCCTGGCCTCTTGGTCAGTGACATATATTATTGCCCGGATAGTTGGTCAATGAGATATACTATTTCCTGGCCTTATAGTCAGAGAGAGTTTATATTTGCCTCGCCTGCAGACTCCAGAGGGTCAGTGAGCAATACACTGATCCCTGTATGTGGCCGGCTAGCTATGATATTAAAATATTGCATTGTATTGAGTCAGAACAGGTGAGTATACCTCAGAGCATTCTTTGGCTTCTAGATTACTATGTATTTCACTTCAGTTATTCAATTACCTTACATAATCGGTACATTATTTCGTACTGACGTTCTTTTTGTCAGAGGCACTGCCTTTCATGCCTGTAGGTTCTAATAGATAATCGGATAGACCTTCCCAGTAGATAAACCCAGTCATCAACTTGATTAGTAAGCTCCAATCATTCGGAGTTACCAAGTCTATATTTTGGAGTCCTTTTTGTGTATACAGACTTGATGCGTAGGTCGGGGCCATGTCTCAATCATGATATAGTTTTGTTATCTCTAGCGGCTTTTTGACGAGTCCTGTATACTTTTTATGTCAGTGTAGCGGCCTTGCCGACCCTTGTATATGTCCATTCTGGTATAAATATTTGTAGACGTTCGTGGTGGCCTCGTTGTCTTGCACAGTCATGTAGATATAGTTTTGTGTGTGATTACCCTTCAGATGAGATAGATGTGATTCACAAATAGTTCAGAATGCGGCCTTGTCAGCCTAGATTAGTATTAACTATTTGTAGATAGGCCTTTTCGGCCTAAGTTAAGTTTTACCTTCAGAGTTTATAGGTACAGAGTGTTACGCTTGGGGTCAAGTAAGGATCCGAGTGCTAGCCACGCTACCTAGGTCTGCGGCGTGACAATTAGTTTTGATTCCTGCAAAACTTACAGGACCAAAAAACTGCACTTTGTGGAGTCGATCCATAAAGTTAGTACAAATAGGAAAAGGAAAATTAGGCTTCATAGATGGAACATGTGTGAAGAGTAGGTATAAAGGTGAATTAGAAGAATAATTGGAAAAGTGTGATGCGATTATGCTTTTGTAATGACCCGTTTAGTCGTTACCGTAAAAATCCTGAAATATTCACAATATGATATCTTGGCCCTTTCAGTTCCCTAAGTATTTTTGACAGATATCTCGCTTAGCAAGACACATTGTACAGGAAGGAAACAAAATATCGAAATCCCAATCGGGGACCCAGTCAGACTACCCCAGCGCTGGGTGGACCGCTACAGCGGTCACGCTCCAGCGATGATGACCCCACTGAAGCTCAATTTGGGTATGGCTTCAGGCCACTACAGTCGTATAGATAGCGCTGAACCGACAGGTCGGCTGCTGTAGCGGTGACGCGCAGTAAAAAATTCCCTATTTAAGTGTCATTTTAGGATTTGCCCTTATTTTTCCAAACCCTAAAGAGTCCAGCCGCCTTGGGAGCATATATGGAGCAAAAAATTATATCTTCTTGGAAAAGGTAATCCTTCTAACTTCTTTCGTTCATTCTTCACATTAGTGATTCTTATTAAAAGTCGCTCATCTAGAAACCACAAAAATGGGTATGACAATTTACTAGACTTAAAAAGAGGATTGATTAGTTGTTCTTAATATGGATTTCATTGAATTATTCCCTTTTGTTCATCACCTTAAATGGTTACTAAATTAGCTTCTCATTTCCATATGAGATTATAAATAGGTCTCTTCCATAAATCTTGAAAATGGATATCTCAAAGATAATCTTAAAAATGATAACTTTACCTAGCTAATGGCTTAAAATAGTTGACCTTATTCATGAAAGGAGGTTGATAAATCACCTAGCGTTGTTGTGAATGAAATCTAGAGGTAGGCTACGTTCCCAAATTTACCCTTATCAATTTGAAGTCTTTTATAAGAGTTCTAACGGTAATTCATATTTTGGATCTCATGATGGTATCGAGTTCCTTCGTGCGGATTACGATGTGGTGAATGAATTGAAGAATCAACGGATGCTCGTGGCACCCAATCGTCCTTAAGGTAGGTTATGGCTTTCCTTTTTAGTAGACTCCAGTTAGTTTCCCATATTCAAGTATTAGAAGGAACAGAGAATGCATGGGTAAGAGTTGGAGATTTGGGATGGATCTATAGGATGGTATTATCGTGTGATTTGTGTATTTGGGCTTGTGACTGTGGATTCCTTAGGATGTCTGCATTGGTTTCCTTGAGTATCAGTGGTTTCTATGTGACTTCGAAGGAGTGGTTGATTCATACTTTCTATTGTTTGGGTAAGGAATTTCTGTTAAATGCACCTAGATTTGGCTATGCTATTATAGTGGATCTAATTGACATTGAGCGTATAGAATGCACCAACGGTGGTGAATTAATTACAGACTGGGTAGTAGCTATGTCTTGTAAGTAGAAGGTGAATTATCATATAGTAATGATTGATAGGGAAAGTGGTAGTATTATGTTGTGGCTTGATTGTTCTATTGTGTTGGCTTGACGCCACGTGTTGTTAGTAGATATTGGAATCGGTTGTTCCTTCGTTCCTTCTTGATTATGATAGTGTAGTATCTTACTAGTTGACGTTGATATGAGGACAAAGTTCTATATGACCTGCGTAGTCTTTCATGATATTGTTGGCGTACCCATGTTGGTACTTGTGACACTGATATATTGTTGGTGTACCCATTGTTGGTACTTGTGATATTGATCTGATTATTGATGTTGATACATGCATTGCACGCACTCTCATGATAGATACATTGTTGGTACTTGATGAAACACTGTGATGAGCTGGGCTCAGTTTTTAAATGAGAGTGACATGACAATTCAATATTTGATATTAGTTCTAGAATCGTAGATTGAGTGAGTACATGGACTTCGCGGGTCCCCCAGGGTGGTGCCAATAAGAACCCCTCGTGGGCAAAGATCTGGGGTCTCGTTTGTCTGTTGGGCAAAGATCCGAGACGAGTGGCACTTAGACTTCACGAGTCATCGTGGGTTGTGCTACCGAGATGTCGATATTTCTGTCCGGAGTGCATGTGTACACAGCATTTGCATGGCATTGTGTTGCATTCATACATTATTGCATTGCATGGCATCACAACTTATATTGAGATGATTTGGTGTTTTTACTTGTGATGTTGGATTCGGATTGGATCCATTAGAACTTGGCATAATTGGGTTTACATGTTCTACTTAGGCAATGACGTGTACTTGATTATGATTATGGTTTCCTTATACCTGTCAATTTATCTCTTATATCGTTCGTAGGATCAGTTATATGTTTGTCTTACAAAAGAATGTAGAGTAAGGAATACCTTAATGATGAGTTGACCCCTGTGCTAAGAACGAATGGCATAATGGTATATGACTAGCGTAAGATTGTTGTGAAATTTATTGGTGTCTATTAGAGAAGGGTTTTGCATGATTTAAGAGTCTTGATGTTATAGCGCTTGGTAAATAGATGTATGGTATTGATCTAGTTGTTTATCCTGCTTATTTGTGAATTGTTTTACTGATATGTGTTTCTAACCATTGTCGACCTATGATACTTACCTAGTACGCGTTGATTTTACTGATTCTGCTCTTGCTACATCCCTTTCGGGGTGTAGAATGTTTCAGGTGATTGATTGCTATACGTTGGGAGATGCACGGTACCTATCTTGAAAATGTTCTCCCATTTCATTTCGGGGTGAAGGATTAGTCTTAGAGTTGTATTCCATTCTGAATTTTTCATTAGTCGCTCTTGTACTAGTCTAGAGCAGCTCATGCGGAGTCGGAATGAGTTTGTATTTATTTAACTATTGTAATCATTTTCAATCTTGAGTTTATTAAATAAATTGATTTCCGCTGTTAATATATATATTTACTGGATAAAATGAATTGTCTTATTCGATTGATGTGTTATTTAATTGGGGGTTCGCCTACCGATGAGGGAAAGGTAGGAGCCCGTTCGATCCTAAATTGGGTCGTGACAAGTTGGTATCAGAGCCTAGGTTATTACAAGTACAAGAGCAATGTCTAGTAGAGTCTCATGGAATGATACGTAGACATCCGTGCCCATCCACAGGAGGCTATAGGGCATTTAGGAAATTTCCTCTCTTTATTTCAAATCGTGCTACTTCGATCAAATTGGTATCTCGGTGTGGCCAATTGGTATCTAGACGATTCCAATAGGTATCTACGCGCGAAATCAAGTCGTATTTCGGGATCAGGCCTAATATGTATTAGGTATGGTTGAGTTAAATTTTAGTTGTGAAAATAATCCGATCATGGTATGATGTTACTGCCAGTTGTTGCGCCCCAGCGGTCAGCCCACCGCTGTGGTGTTAACGCTGCAGCGGGTAGACCACCGCTGAAGCGGTACCATCATATTCTTCATTGACTGCTCCTGCGGCTCCCCCACCGCCGAAGCGCAGCCCCTGGGTTCAGAGACCTGAGACTCTTCCCCTATTTTTAGCTTGTTTCCCCTGTTTGCGCTATTCAACACACCAGATAAGAACAGCAGTAAAGCCAAACCAACAGTGATATAAAGACGAGCCCAACAAGGGCAAGGACCACTCAAGTCACTATTACAAACCCAACTACCATTGCCAAAACAAAAAACCAAATAGTTCAACATTCAAAACGAAATATCCGAACATTTACCCAAACAAGGCTATGCAAAAATCAAAATGACATTATTCGAACAGAAAGATGCAAACAAACCAAAGAAAAAGAAAATTGTTCCAACAGCAAAGTCGAGATGGGCAACCAAAACACCATCATAATAAAAAGGGAAGGGGGGAGAGAGATCTCTAGGCCACCTAGTTGCCCGTGGCCCTTGCAGCATCTGAACTACCAGCATCCTCCGCTGATTTGCTGCTCCTCTCACCTCTCTTGACCTGGCTCACGAATGAGTACTGGTCAGAGTCATCCTCATCCTGCACAGGCATACCCTCGCTGGGGTACATCTTTCTCCATAAGCCCTTCATACCTCTCCAGGACCTCAGATAGACCTTTTCGCGAGACTTATTCTTAGCCTGCTCCTTCTCAAAATTAGTATGAAGCTGGACGTGGTCTGCAGCCAGAGAAGTGTAGACAGTCAGCAAAGTGGACAGCGACTCACCCATCCCTTTCTATGCCTCGAGATAGTCTTTCATCTCCTCCCTGGTGAAGTAAACCCCACCAGCACTGGATAAACCCACCTCCACCGAAGGCCTCGGCATACCTTGGAACACGAAGGCCCCGGCATACCTTGGAACATCCCCATCATCTCGTCAAAACGAGTATCAATATGCTCAAACGGGCCCTGAGCAGGGGCATCCCCAGCCCCAGCTCCATCGCCACCTCCACCCGCACTGGCACTAGCACTCGTTCCCTCTACAGTCTTCCTCTTCTTACGCTGGACAGCAATACCTTGGCCATACACTCGCAATGGGTGGAAGTCAGTATCATAAACCCCCGTGATATCATCAGGCCTCCTATGAACCCCAGCCCTCTTGCACAATGAAGTGATCAATGACCGAAGCAACAAACTCGCCGCCCCAAACCTCATAAACTCCTTCAATTCTTCAATCACCTGCGAACCTACATTCACATGAACATTATCCAGGATACAAGCAATCAAAAAGGCCCTAGGATAGGTCACGAAAGTGGCATTTCTCGAGCGATAGACCCGACGGGAGATGATGTTCAGCCACCTCTTGGCCTCAACAGTAAATTTCTAGCTCACTATCCCCACCCTGGACCTACCCCAGGTGATAGAAGCTCTATCCCCCTCAACCACTAACTTGGACACCAGCCACTCACTATTATCAGCAGTATTCTTAGCCTCCAAAAACTCCATCGAACGATTCTCTACTTTGTACACTCGATTTATCGTCTTAGCCCCCACCTTCACGAAGACCCCGCGAATCACAATCCTCGAATCAGGAGTATCCCAATCGACTGTAGGCAGCATGGCGTAGAATTCCCTTACCCAATTCTCATTGCATCACCCGGGATCCCTAACCAAACACATCCACTTTATCCTTTCCTGCCTCTCCAGAAACTCGAGAGCACATTTCTTCATATTAGTTATGTTGAAACCCCTCTGCAACATTAGGGGCATGCGCCTCTGCTCTAAGAAACGGGGCTCACATTGATAGAGGGGCAATTACTCCTCTTGTTGCTCTACTTGTTCGGCTTCTTGATTCTCGGCCATTGTACCTGCGAGGAACAATTACGTTATGAGAATTCATGTACCAGGTTGAGAAAATCTAAAGCATATATTCTACGTTCTAAACCTCAGCAAAATCAGTGCAAAAATAGATTCTGGCAGCAGTTCTGTGATGGCACCGCTGTAGCGGTCACTTAGACCGCTGCAGCAGGGCCGCTATGGTGACAGTCCGACGGGTTCAGCACCCCTCGTCATTTCCCTCCAGACCTCTCTAGTGCCCACTTGAAAGCTGAAACGGGACCGCTCCAGCGGTCCCTTGACCGCTGAAGCGGTGTCGCCTTCCCCAACAAACCTGATTTTTCCCATCTCTGCAAAGCCTCAAAAACTTATTTTTATGAATAGATCAAGCAGATATCAGGCATGCAAGATGTTTGCAACTCTTAGTATGTAATTTCTAGCCAGAACAATTCCCCAATTTCGAGGGAAGCCAACACCCAATTTCAAACGAAAATTCTTTTCTATGTTTAAGTTTTTCGGTCCAAATCTGTTCATTAACTACGCAACATTCGATGTATAGATGATTCTAACGATAAATAATTTGTGAAACTCAGCCTATCAACACCCCCATAAACCCATCAACCAAAACCCAAAAATCCCAACTTTGGGGTGAACAAACCCGTTAATCGAAGCATGTGAACCTAGAAATCTTGTTTCATTGTTCTATTACCAGTAGAGAAGAATAATTCCTTACCTTGAGAGTTGCAAATTCGGGTATGGTTGGCGGTGGCTGTGAATGAACTTGAAAGCCCTTCTTTTTCCTTCATTTTTGAGTGCAAATTGTGTAGAGTGAGGTTGGGTTTAAGTGGGGGTTATTAAGGGGACTTATTTGGGTTAAGAGGGAGTTGGGAGGTTGTGTTAGATTGGGAGATGGAGAGGTAGTGATGGGTAGAGGGGGGACTGTATTTGAGGGAATGGGAAAGGTGGGGAATGGAAAAAGGCTTTTTTTTCCTGAAATCCTGTCCACCGCTCCAGCGGTCACCAGACCGCTTCCACGGTGCCACTGAAGTACTGCTCTAGGCCGCTAAAAAAGCGATCACTCAGTTGTTAATGCCACTGATACGTCCTATCTGATTTTGATCCGCGTTGGAGCCCCACCCTTATGTTTGTTCCTTTTAGACCTACGAAGATAAAAATTCATCTGAACTATTACCCTTGTGATTATTCTTTTTCTAAAGCTACCAACTCAAGCCACCGCGATTCGTAACCGTTGGGATTTAAAATCGTACATGGCAATCTTCCTGATAAACCTAGATGGAAATGGTAGCGTAATTTTTTGTGACAGAGTAAAATACTACAAGTTAAGTTCACCAAGTTCCATACCTGAGCGTTCTTATCCATGCGCCTTGGTTCGCCCCTTCCCGTTCAAGGACGAATGGTTATTTAATTGGTATCTGATGTAATGACCCGTTTAGTCGTTACTGTAAAAATCTCGAAATATTCGCAACATGATATCCTGGCCCTTTCAGTTCGCTAAGAATTTTCGACGGACATCTAGCTTAGCGAGGCCCATTGTACAGGAAGGAAACAAAATATCAGAATTCGGATCGGGGACCCAGTCAGACCCCCCCCCCCCCCCCCAGCACTGGGTGGACCGCTGCAGCAGTCACGCTCCAGCGATGCTGACCCCGCTGAAGCTCAGTTTGGGTGTGGATTCAGGCTGCTGCAGTGGCATGGATAGCGCTGAAGCGGCAGGTCGAGTGTTGCAGCGGTGACACGCAGTACAAAATTCCCTCTTTAAGTGCCATTTCGGGATTTGACCTCATTTTTCCAAACCCTAAAGAGTCCAGGCGCCTTTGGAGCATTTATGGAGCCAAAAATGATATCTTCTTGGAAAAGGTAATCCTTCTAACTTTTTCCATTCATTCATCACATTTGTGATTCTTATTAAAAGTCCCTCATCTAGAAACCACAAAAATGGGTATCACAATTTCCTAGACTTAAAAAGAGGATTGGTTAGTTGTTCTTAATATGGATTTCATTGAATTATTCCCTCTTGTTCATCACCCTAGAATGGTTACTAACTTAGCTTCTCATTTCCTTACGAGATTATAAATGGGGCTCTTTCATAAATCTTGAAAATGGATGTCTCAAAGATAAGCTTAACAATGGTAACTTTACCTAGCTAACGGCTAAAAATAGTTGACCTTAATCATGAAAGGAGGTTGATAAATCACTTAGTGTTGTTCTTAATGAAATCTAGAGGTAGGATAAGTTCCCAAATTTACCTTATCAATTTGAAGTCTTTTATAAGAGTTCTAACGGTGATTCCTATTTTGGGTCTCATGATTGTATCGAGTTCCTTCGTGTGGATTATGATATGGTGAACGAATTGAAGAATCAACGGATGCTTGTGGCACCCGCTCGGCCTTGAGGTAGGTTACGACTTTCCTTTTTGGTAGACTCTAATTAGTTTTCGATATTCATGTATTAAAAGGAACGGAGAATGTATGTGTAGGAGTTGGAGATTTAGGATGGATCTATAGGATGGTATTGTCGTGTGATTTGTGTGTTTGGGCTTATGGCATGTAGATTTCTTAGGATATTTGAATTGGTTTCCTTGAGTATCGGTGGTTTCTATGTGACTTAGAAGGAATGGTTGATTCATACTTTTCTATGGTTTGGGTGAGGAATTTCTGTTAAATGCACCTAGATTGTGCTATGCTATTATAGTGGATCTATTGACATTGAGGGTATCAAATGCACCAACGATGGTGAATTAATTCTAGACTGGGTAGTAGCTATGTCTTGTAAGTAGAAGGTGAAATATCATATAGTAATGATTGATCGGGAAAGTGGAAATATTATGTTGTGGCTTGATTGTTCTATTGTGTTGGCTTGACGCCACATGTTGTTAATAGATATTGGAATCTGTTGTTCCTTCTTGATTGTGATAGTGTAGTATCTTACTACTGGTTGACGTTGATACGAGGACAGAGTTCTATATGAACTTTGTAGTCTTTCATGATATTGTTGGCGCACCCATATTAGTACTTGTGACACTGATATATTATTGGCGTACCCATTGTTGGTACTTGTGATATTGATCTCATTATTGATGTTGATACATGCATTGCACGCACTCTCATGATAGATACATTGTTGGTACTTGATGAAACATTGTGATGAGCTGGGCTCGGTTTTTAAATGAGAGTGATGTGAGAGTTCGATATCCGATGTTAGTTCAGGAATGGTCGATTGAGTGAGTGCATGGACTCCGCGGGTGCCGATGAGAACCCCTCGTGGGAAAAGATTTGGGGTCTCGTCTATTTGTTGGGCAATGATTCGGGACGAATGGCACTTAGACTTCGCGAGTCACCTTGGGTTGTGCTACCTAGATGTCGATATTTCCATCCGGAGTATATGTATACACAACATTTGCATGGCATTGCATTGTATTCATACATTATTCCATTGCATGGCATCACGACTTATATTGAGATGATTTGGTGTTTTTACTTGTGATGTTAGATTCATATTGGACCCTTTGGTACTTGGCATAATTGGGTTTAGATGTTCTACTTAAGCCATGAAGTGTACTTTATTACGATTATGGTTGCCTTATACCTGTCAATTTATCTCTTAGATTGTTCGTGAGATCAGTTATATGTTTGGCTTACAAAAGAATGTATAGTAAGGAATACCTTAATGATAAGTAGACCCCTGTGCTAAGAACAAATGGCATAATGGTATATGACTAGCGTAAGATTGTTGTGAAATTGATTGGTGGCTATTAGAGAAGGGTTTTGCATGATTTAAGAGTCTTGATGTTATAGCGTGTGATAAATAGATGTATGGTATTGATCTAGTTGTTTATCCTGCTTATTTGTGAATTCTTTTACTGATATGTGTTTCTAACCATTGTTGGCCTATGATACTTACTCAGTACGCGTTGATTGTACTGATTCTGCTCTTGCTACATCCCTTTTAGGGTGTAGAGTGTTTCAGGTGATTGATTGCGATACATTAGGAGATGAACGGTACCTATCTTGAAGATCTCCTCCCACTTCATTCCGGGATGAAGGATTAGCCTTAGATTTGTATTCCATTCTGAAATTTTCATTAGTCGCTCTTGTACTAGTCTAGACCAGGTCGTGGGGAGTCGGGATGAGTTTGTATTTATGTAATTGTTGTAATCACTTTTAATCTTTAGTTTATTAAATAAAGAGAAAAGACATGTTTTAACCCCTGAACTTGGCACAAAAACTCACTTTAGCAACTAAACTTAACTTCTATTTATTTACCCCCCTTAACAACTTACGTTTCAATTGTTTTCCACCCTAAAAAAATAATACCACTCTCACAATGGGAGGTGTATTACACTCGCGCCACGTCATTGCCACGTCATTGCCACGTCAATGCCACATCTGTTATATCCCGTATTTTTGAACCTCGGAGCATCTGCTGGGGTGGGGCCCACATACCGAGATTTTTTTTGGAACATCTGAAAAGTCATATGAATCACATATGTAAAGTTAAACACAACTCATGAAGTACCTTTGGACCAAATCAAAGTGGAAACCCTCCAAACGAATATTTTTAAGAAAACGTTTTCGGGTGACCTGACTTTGGGGTGAAAAAACTGTATTGTAAGTTTGGAATTTCGAAAATACCTTGAAATAGAAGTTGTAGATAATTGAATTAGCTTTCCATCCATAGGTCGTGGGTTCCCAGGTGACGTCGGTACAAGGAGATATGAACGTTTTAAGGTCGAAAGGTCAGTGGGCTAGGCCCAACTCGGGACCAACCGAGTTGGCCCAAAAAAATGAAAAAAAAATTCAGGCCCAAGTGAGGAGCCATTCGGCCATGGTCCATAAAAAGGATCCAAGCCCATGGAATTAAGTCATGTGGTCAATGAATAAAAGACCACTTAATCATCCAAATTCCATAGAACTTTCAAGAGAAAGAATAGGAGGAAAAACAAGAACAAAAAGAGGGCATTTCGGGTTTGGCCATAGAAAAATCACCCCTCAAAATCTTGCCTCTAAAATTATTTTCTTGTTGAATTCCTACTAAATTAAGTGTCCTCTACAACTTGGTGTAATTGTTTTGGAAGAAGGAGCACTTATTTCTTCAAGTTGACAACTTGTTCAAGTGAAGAAGTTTGTAGAAAAAGGTAAGAATCAATTCCTTTTTCTTATGTTATGAAGGTTTGTTTATGTTGTGGTATGTGGAAATGAGTAGAAATTATGGAAATAAGGAAGTTTGCAAAGTGGGTATGTATATATATATGTAGCCATGGGTGTATATATGTTGTATACATATATGAGTTGAATTTTATGTTGCATTCTAGTTGTGGTTATGATGGAAATTATATTGGGAATGAAAGTTGAATGAATTTTGGTTGAAGTTGGAATGTAGATGATTATGTCACTTTAGAATAATTTTGTGATATTATGGAAATGAAGTTGTTAAGATGTGAATTATGATTATGGTTGATGAATTTGGAAG
Source organism: Lycium barbarum (assembly GCF_019175385.1). Lineage (NCBI taxonomy): Eukaryota > Viridiplantae > Streptophyta > Magnoliopsida > Solanales > Solanaceae > Lycium > Lycium barbarum. The sequence goes on along the minus strand of NC_083339.1, from coordinate 110,320,115 downwards.
TTGGAAACTTGTTATGAAGTTGTATGCCAAAGATTTGATGTTTTGCATAAGTTATGATTTTGGCGGAAGATTGTATATCATGTATATCGAGTGTATATCTTAAGGAAAACGATATGAAATGTTTCTAGAACTATATGGTGATGATCATGATGGTTGTTGAATATGAAATTATTGATCTTAGTTGAAAGTTGGGTTGAATTGAAGATTATGTCAACTTGTGAGAAAAATGACTAGTTGAAGGATATTTGTGTTTTTAATGTTCATTGTTGATATTGTTGTTGTCGTTTGGGTTGTTGTTGATGATTTATAGCCGAGTTGAATTCTCGGGGTGTCATATGTATAGGGGAAGTGCTGCCGAAATTTCGGTAGCCAAATATGCTTAAAGTTGAAATAATGGCATTAATAATTCACAATTGGTAAACTTGACCAATTGCAGTTTTTCGACGAAACGGGAAGTGAGTTTGGAAAGGCTTAAGGAGCGCGAAAGGTATGTAAAGCAACCCCAATTCTTCCCTTGGCATGCCCCTAGTGTGTTAGGGTCGGATCCGGGCCTCGAAGGACCTCTTGGCCCTCGGAATCCGCAAGACAAAATTTCAGTTTTTCCTTCAGTAGAATTGAACCATTTTGATACGCTTTTTCTGAAATTATGCAATTTTGCTCTAAATTATTCAGAAAGTCATAGAATGTTTGTATAACCTTTTTAGGTGATACTATATGCTTAGAGGGCACAATTTGAGCCCGCCGCCTTGTTTGTCCCAAGCGGGCCCGCTATTTACGATTTTGCCCCTAATGTGTTAAAGCTTCCTTTTTAAGCGATTTTTGAAAGAAATGTTTTAATTACCCTACTAATCGCTTAACGAATATTATTTTAAATATTCTGTTAAATATTATAAATTATTTTGACACTCGGAATGACTTCGGGAAAGTTATACTTCTGTAATTTATTATGATATCCGAAATACATTTATTATGATTCCGTCCGACCCCATTGGATTTGTTTGTCTTTGATACGCTTCATCGAGTCTTTGAAAACATTTATTATATTTTTAAATTGCATTAGTCTCTCACTACTCCATTCGTGGATGTCCCAATGTTTCCCACACTGAGCCCGGGCCAGGATATGTTGTCAAGCGTAATTCTCTGCATTGTTCGCCGCGTCCCGATGTGAGGGGGCAGGTATACGCGTACATGGGTCTGTGGAGTATGATGTGCCATGTCCGCCTATTCTGATCTGATCTGTATGGCCATTTTGATATGACATTATATGATACGGGGCCACGCCCCTTTTTCTGATTCCTCTGTATAGTGGCACCAGCGTCGGGAGGGTGGCCACATTCTGTCTGCCGAGTCCCGTGTCAGGGACCGGATATGATATGATATGACATATGTTTCTGTACGCATTCTGTCTGTTTTGGAAATATGCATTTGACACTCTGGATTCTGTACTCATTTTCTGTAACCATTATGATTTGACTTCTGTGATTCTGCTTTACATATTCAGTACATATTTCGTACTGACCCCCTTTCTTCGGGGGCTGCGTTTTCATGCCGCGCAGGTACTGACGACAGGTTCGCTGATCCACACGTTTAGGATCCTATTTCTGCTATTTGGGGCGCTCTCTTCTACAGAGCCCATCTTTTGGTACAGTCTGTCACTGCTATCTGGATATGTACTTTGTTCAGGGTATGACGGGGCCCTGTCCCGTCTTATGATTATGATATGTTCTGTAGAGGTCTGTGGATACATCTGTGTGGGTTCTGTACATATGTTTGGGATATTCTGTTCTGTGATGGCCTTATCGGCCTATGTGTGCCAAGTCTGCTTTTCTGCTAAATTCTGTAGCGACCACTAATATTATTATTATATTATTATTCTGTTAATATGCTAATTTGGGGGTATCGGGTACGTATAGGTGCCCAGCTCGGGCACTGGTCGCGGCCCACGGGGTTGGGTCATGACAAAAGTGGTATCAGAGCGGTTCGTCCTCGGAATGTCCACAGACCGTGTCTAGTAGAGTCTTGTTTATCGGTGTGTTGTGCACCACACCTATAAACAGGAGGCTACAGGGCATTTAGGATACTACCCTTCTTTCTGTCTTAGATCGTGCGATAGAGCTGTGTTATCAGGATGACCCCTTCCTAACGAGTGGCTATATTTGCAGATATGCCTCCAAAAAAGGCGACAGCGGCCCAAAAGGCCAAGTCAGTTGCCGTAGGAGAGACTAGCCGGGTCCAGAGGACTACCAGGGCCCAGGTATATATTGCTCCGGAGACTTTGCCCCAGACAGAGGGTTCTTCTACACCGCCACTCGTGGAGGAGATTGGGGCAGCCGTAGCTGCAGATCGGGGGACGGCTCCACTGCCAGCTCCCGCAGTTCCAGTACCTGAGCCTCCAGCTCCACGGCCAGGCACTGAGGATCAGTCTATGAGGGAGGCAGTCCAGTTGCTGACTAGACTTGTGGCAGGGCAGGTTCAGGGGCATGGACTGGGAGGTGACCGGGCAGTCAGGCGTGATAGTTCGAGAGCCCGTGAGTTTTTGACTTGTAACCCTCCAGAGTTCTTCGGGACAAAGCCCGAGGAGGATCCTGAGGAGTTTATTAGGAAGATGCGACGCACTCTAGATTTGATTAATGCTTCCGAGACAGAGTCAGTCGCGTTAGCTTCGTACCGGTTATATGATGTGGCGGCAAACTGGTACGAGTCATGGGGGCTATCCAGGGGGGACGGCGCTCCTCCAGCAGTTTGGGGCGATTTTTCTCAGGCATTTCTTGGACACTTTCTGCCCCTAGAGTTGCGACGAGCCAGATCTGATAGATTCTTATTATTGAGGCAGAAGGGCCGCAGTATTCGGGACTATAGTTTGGAGTTTGATTCCTTGGCCCGATATGCACCTACTGTGGTGGCTAATATGGCGGACCGGATGCATAGATATATTATGGGGCTGGATCGGTATTTTGTTGATAGCTGCTTAGTATTGGCTGCTCAGCCCGGTATGGACATTGCCCGTATCCAGGCCCATGCCCAGGGCATGGAGGATCGGGGCAGAGGAGGACACCAGCCTGACAGGGGCCAGGATCGGAGACAGCCCAAGAGGGCCAGGTCATCTGGAGACTTTCGGGGCAGACAGCCCCAACAGCCGCAGCAGCCTAGCAGATTTTCATCTCAGCCGGCGCAGAGCGCGCCTCCCCAGCCTGCAGGTCGCAGATTCGATAGCCCAGGGTATTCAGGAGCAGGCCAGAGCTCCAGGGCTTCAGGTTCGCGGACAGATAGGGGTTCTGGTCAGATGAGGCCACCCAGGGTTCAGTGTTCTTTTTGCGGCAGATACCATACGGGAGAGTGCTACAGAGCCACCGGTGCATGCTTTTCTTGTGGCCGTCAGGGCCATTCTGTGAGAGATTGCCCGTATAAGGGTAGTTCGGGTGGTGCAGCGCAGCCTACCGGATCAGCCGCTGGGTCTTCATCTTCGTCAGTGGCTATGCGCCCTACGGGGCAGGGTATTTCGGCACCAGCGGGTCGCGGCAGAGGCCGTGGTGGAGCTTCTGGTATTAGCGGTCCTTCGAACCGTATTTATGCTTTGGCCAGCCGCCAGGATCAGGAGGCATCTCCTAATGTCGTTACAGGTACTTTATTGGTCTTCTCTCGGTCTGTGTATGCATTAATTGATCCAGGTTCAACTTTATCATATATTTCACCTCTTGTTGCCGGTAAAATTGGTATTATGTCTGAACCTATAGAGCCATTTGAGGTAGCCACACCGATAGGGGACTTTATTGTAGCGAAACAGGTTTATAAAGACTGTTCTGTGATTGTATGTGGCCGTGATACTAAGGCAGATCTGGTAGAGTTAGATATGACTGAATTTGATGTTATTATGGGTATGGACTGGCTAGCTTCCTGTTATGCTAATGTTGACTGCCAGAATAACGGGTTCGCTTCCAGTTTCCAGGGGAGCCAGTTTTAGATTGGGCTGGAAATACAGCATCGCCGAAAGGTAAGTTTATTTCATACCTTAGGGCAAAGAAAATGATTAGAAAGGGTTATATCTATCATCTGGTACGGGTGCAAGACTTGGACGCAGAGACGCCGACACTTCAGTCAGTCCCCGTGGTTAATGAGTTTCCAGATGTTTTCCCCGACGAGCTTCCAGGTCTTCCTCCAGAGCGGGAGATAGATTTCTCTATTGATTTACTCCCAGACACTCAGCCTATCTCTATTCCTCCGTATAGAATGGCGCCTGCTGAATTAAAGGAGTTGAAGGAGCAGCTGAAAGATTTGTTGGATAAGGGCTTCATCAGACCCAGTACTTCGCCTTGGGGAGCCCCGGTATTATTTGTGCGTAAGAAGGACGGGTCGCTGCGTATGTGTATTGATTATCGGCAGCTGAATAAGGTAACTATAAAGAATAAATACCCCCTCCCCAGGATTGATGATTTGTTTGATCAGCTGCAGGGCGCTAAGTGTTTTTCGAAGATAGATCTTCGATCCGGTTACCACCAGGTGCGAGTACGAGAGGCCGATATCCCTAAGACAGCTTTCCGGACCCGATATGGGCATTACGAGTTCAGGGTTATGTCTTTTGGGCTTACTAATGCCCCCGCAGTATTCATGGATTTGATGAACCGGGTATTCAGGCCATTCTTGGATATGTTTGTAATTGTATTCATTGATGATATCCTGGTTTATTCCCGGTCTGAGGCGGAGCACGCAGATCATCTGAGATCGGTATTAGGGGTACTCCGACATCAGAAATTATATGCGAAATTTTCTAAGTGTGAATTCTGGCTGTCTTCAGTGGCTTTCTTGGGGCATGTTATTGCAGCTGATGGTGTCCGGGTGGACACACAGAAGATTGAGGCCGTGAAGAATTGGCCCAGACCTACGACGCCCACAGAGGTACGCAGTTTCCTGGGGTTAGCAGGCTATTACAGGAGATTTGTGGAGAAGTTTGCTTCGATTTCAGCGCCTTTGACAAGGCTGACTCAGAAGGGAGCTAAGTTCATGTGGTCTGACGCTTGTGAACGGAGCTTCCAGTTGCTGAAGGAGAAGCTGACTACAGCCCCAGTTCTGACTCTTCCAGAGGGACCAGACGGGTATGTTATTTATTGTGACGCTTCTGGCATGGGGTTGGGCTGTGTATTGATGCAGCATGGCAGAGTTATAGCGTATGCTTCCCGGCAGCTCAAGCAGCATGAGAAGAATTATCCTACCCACGATCTGGAGCTCGCAGCGGTAATTCATGCTCTGAAGATATGGAGACACTATTTATATGGCGTTCATGTGGATATCTATACTGATCATAAGAGTCTCCAGTATATTTTCAGGCAGAGAGAGCTTAATTTGCGACAGCGGAGGTGGCTGGAGCTTCTGAAAGATTATGACGTGGATATTCTGTATCATTCGGGTAAGGCTAATGTTGTTGCCGATGCGCTCAGTCGGAAGTCTATGGGCAGTTTGGCCGATTTACAGCCAGACAGGAGAGAGATAGCCCGTGATATTCAGCAGTTGGCTAGTCTCGGGGTTCGTCTGGCCGATTCTGGAGATACACGGATTTCTGTTCGAGGGGTTTCTGAGTCATCCCTCAGGGACGATATTAAGCGGCGTCAATACGAAGATCCTGTCTTAGCTCAGTACAGGGACACAGCCTATGATAAGGAGAGGACTCCGTTCGAGTTTTCACCGGACGGTACTTTGTTATACAGAGGCAGGTTGTGTGTACCTGATATTGCAGGCCTTCGGCAGCAGGTTATGAGCGAGGCACATTATGCTCGCTATTCGGTCCATTCTGGGTCTACGAATATGTACCATGATCTCCGATGCTTATACTGGTGGGACGGCATGAAGCGGGATATTGCAGAGTTCGTCGCCCAGTGCCCTAATTGTCAGCAGGTCAAGATTGAGCATCAGAAGCCGGGTGGACTGTTGCAGGAGATGGAAATCCCGACTTGGAAGTGGGAGGTTATTAATATGGACTTCATTACAGGTTTGCCTCGCACTCCATGGAAGTATAATTCCATCTGGGTCGTTGTTGATAGGCTGACGAAATCAGCCCATTTTCTTCCCGTCAGGACTACTTATTCCGCCGAGGATTATGCCAGGCTCTATATTAGAGAGATTGTGAAGCTTCACGGAGTTCCTATATCTATTATTTCTGACAGAGGCGCCCAGTTTACGGCGCGTTTCTGGAGGTCGTTTCAGGAGGGTCTAGGGACTCAGGTGAGTCTGAGCACGGCCTTTCATCCTCAGAGCGACGGACAGGCCGAGCGCACTATACAGACGCTGGGGGATATGTTGCGGGCCTGCGTTATTGATTTCAGAGGCAGCTGGGATGATCACTTGCCATTGATTGAGTTTGCATATAATAACAGTTACCATTCCAGCATCCAGATGGCTCCATACGAGGCTCTATATGGCAGGAAATGCAGATCGCCGATTGGCTGGTTTGATATTGGCGAGTCAGAGTTGATTACCCCAGATATGGTCCAGCAGGCCATGGACAAGGTAAAACTTATTCGGGAGCGACTGTTGGCAGCCCAGAGTCGACATAAGTCATACGCGGATAAACGGCGTCGACCGTTGGAGTTTCAGGTAGGCGATTGGGTATTCCTGAAGGTATCGCCTATCAAAGGCGTGATGCGGTTCGGCAGAAAGGGTAAGCTCAGTCCGCGTTATATTGGGCCTTATCAGATTGTTCGAAAAACTGGAAATGTCGCCTATGAGCTAGATTTGCCATCTGATTTGGAAGCGGTACATCCGGTATTTCATGTCTCTATGCTTCGTAAATGCGTCGGTGACCCTTCTAGAATATTTCCTGCTGATGATATTCAGGTGACGGAGCAACTATCGTACGAGGAGCAGCCCGTATCTATTTTGGATCGTCAGGTAAGGAGGCTTCGGAATAAAGATGTAGCCTCTGTTAAGGTACTGTGGCGGAACGATAATAGGGAGGAAATGACATGGGAGGCCGAAGAGGAAATGAAGAAGAAATATCCTCATTTGTTCTCTATACCCACAGGTAACCTTAAATCCCTGCTTTAATTTATTCCAATATCAATCGTGTGTCATATGTGATGTCTGTAAACATGAACTCCCCCAAAGTATTTTCAAACCCTATGAGATTAATTTAACATTCGAGGACGAATGTTCTAAAGGGGGGGAGGATGTTATATCCCGTATTTTTGAACCTCGGAGCATCTGCTGGGGTGGGGCCCACATACCGAGATTTTTTTTGGAACATCTGAAAAGTCATATGAATCACATATGTAAAGTTAAACACAACTCATGAAGTACCTTTGGACCAAATCAAAGTGGAAACCCTCCAAACGAATATTTTTAAGAAAACGTTTTCGGGTGACCTGACTTTGGGGGGAAAACACTGTATTGTAAGTTTGGAATTTCGAAAATACCTTGAAATAGAAGTTGTAGATAATTGAATTAGCTTTCCATCCATAGGTCGTGGGTTCCCAGGTGACGTCGGTACAAGGAGATATGAATGTTTTAAGGTCGAAAGGTCAGTGGGCTAGGCCCAACTCGGGACCAACCGAGTTGGCCCAAAAAAATGAAAAAAACATTCAGGCCCAAGTGAGGAGCCATTCGGCCATGGTCCATAAAAAGGATCCAAGCCCATGGAATTAAGTCATGTGGTCAATGAATAAAAGACCACTTAATCATCCAAATTCCATAGAACTTTCAAGAGAAAGAATAGGAGGAAAAACAAGAGAAAAACAAGAACAAAAAGAGGGCATTTCGGGTTTGGCCATAGAAAAATCACCCCTCAAAATCTTGCCTCTAAAATTATTTTCTTGTTGAATTCCTACTAAATTAAGTGTCCTCTACAACTTGGTGTAATTGTTTTGGAAGAAGGAGCACTTATTTCTTCAAGTTGACAACTTGTTCAAGTGAAGAAGTTTGTAGAAAAAGGTAAGAATCAATTCCTTTTTCTTATGTTATGAAGGTTTGTTTATGTTGTGGTATGTGGAAATGAGTAGAAATTATGGAAATAAGGAAGTTTGCAAAGTGGGTATGTATATATATATGTAGCCATGGGTGTATATATGTTGTATACATATATGAGTTGAATTTTATGTTGCATTCTAGTTGTGGTTATGATGGAAATTATATTGGGAATGAAAGTTGAATGAATTTTGGTTGAAGTTGGAATGTAGATGATTATGTCACTTTAGAATAATTTTGTGATATTATGGAAATGAAGTTGTTAAGATGTGAATTATGATTATGGTTGATGAATTTGGAAGTTGGAAACTTGTTATGAAGTTGTATGCCAAAGATTTGATGTTTTGCATAAGTTATGATTTTGGCGGAAGATTGTATATCGAGTGTATATCTTAAGGAAAACGATATGAAATGTTTCTAGAACTATATGGTGATGATCATGATGGTTGTTGAATATGAAATTATTGATCTTAGTTGAAAGTTGGGTTGAATTGAAGATTATGTCAACTTGTGAGAAAAATGACTAGTTGAAGGATATTTGTGTTTTTAATGTTCATTGTTGATATTGTTGTTGTCGTTTGGGTTGTTGTTGATGATTTATAGCCGAGTTGAATTCTCGGGGTGTCATATGTATAGGGGAAGTGCTGCCGAAATTTCGGTAGCCAAATATGCTTAAAGTTGAAATAATGGCATTAATAATTCACAATTGGTAAACTTGACCAATTGCAGTTTTTCGACGAAACGGGAAGTGAGTTTGGAAAGGCTTAAGGAGCGCGAAAGGTATGTAAAGCAACCCCAATTCTTCCCTTGGCATGCCCCTAGTGTGTTAGGGTCGGATCCGGGCCTCGAAGGACCTCTTGGCCCTCGGAATCCGCAAGACAAAATTTCAGTTTTTCCTTCAGTAGAATTGAACCATTTTGATACGCTTTTTCTGAAATTATGCAATTTTGCTCTAAATTATTCAGAAAGTCATAGAATGTTTGTATAACCTTTTTAGGTGATACTATATGCTTAGAGGGCACAATTTGAGCCCGCCGCCTTGTTTGTCCCAAGCGGGCCCGCTATTTACGATTTTGCCCCTAATGTGTTAAAGCTTCCTTTTTAAGCGATTTTTGAAAGAAATGTTTTAATTACCCTACTAATCGCTTAACGAATATTATTTTAAATATTCTGTTAAATATTATAAATTATTTTGACACTCGGAATGACTTCGGGAAAGTTATACTTCTGTAATTTATTATGATATCCGAAATACATTTATTATGATTCCGTCCGACCCCATTGGATTTGTTTGTCTTTGATACGCTTCATCGAGTCTTTGAAAACATTTATTATATTTTTAAATTGCATTAGTCTCTCACTACTCCATTCGTGGATGTCCCAATGTTTCCCACACTGAGCCCGGGCCAGGATATGTTGTCAAGCGTAATTCTCTGCATTGTTCGCCGCGTCCCGATGTGAGGGGGCAGGTATACGCGTACATGGGTCTGTGGAGTATGATGTGCCATGTCCGCCTATTCTGATCTGATCTGTATGGCCATTTTGATATGACATTATATGATACGGGGCCACGCCCCTTTTTCTGATTCCTCTGTATAGTGGCACCAGCGTCGGGAGGGTGGCCACATTCTGTCTGCCGAGTCCCGTGTCAGGGACCGGATATGATATGATATGACATATGTTTCTGTACGCATTCTGTCTGTTTTGGAAATATGCATTTGACACTCTGGATTCTGTACTCATTTTCTGTAACCATTATGATTTGACTTCTGTGATTCCGCTTTACATATTCAGTACATATTTCGTACTGACCCCCTTTCTTCGGGGGCTGCGTTTTCATGCCGCGCAGGTACTGACGACAGGTTCGCTGATCCACACGTTTAGGATCCTATTTCTGCTATTTGGGGCGCTCTCTTCTACAGAGCCCATCTTTTGGTACAGTCTGTCACTGCTATCTGGATATGTACTTTGTTCAGGGTATGACGGGGCCCTGTCCCGTCTTATGATTATGATATGTTCTGTAGAGGTCTGTGGATACATCTGTGTGGGTTCTGTACATATGTTTGGGATATTCTGTTCTGTAATGGCCTTATCGGCCTATGTGTGCCAAGTCTGCTTTTCTGCTAAATTCTGTAGCGACCACTAATATTATTATTATATTATTATTCTGTTAATATGCTAATTTGGGGTATCGGGTACGTATAGGTGCCCAGCTCGGGTACTGGTCGCGGCCCACGGGGTTGGGTCGTGACAACATCATTGCCACGTCGTTGCCACATCATTGCCATGTCAAAATTACCAACACATCATTTTTTGTTTTTCTTTTATTATTATTTTTCTTTCTCTTTCTTCTTCTTTCTCCTCATCCTCACCCTACTTTTATCAACCACCATGCCGCTACTACCGCCACCGCTGCTACTGCCACCGCCGCAAAAAATTGGACGAACTGCCCTTAAAAAAAATTCATCACTATCATCTTTAACCCACACCCACCACCACCACATCATCTCCCCACCAAATTTCATTAAATTCCTTAAAAGAAAAAAAAAATTACCACCACCATCATTAACCCACATCCACAACCACTACCATTTCTAGCAAACTCATTTCTTCCACCACCATTATTAGCAAACCCATTTCTTCCATAACTTTATTTTTGAAAGAAAATCAAAATACCCACATCCACAACCATCACCATTTCTAGCAAACTCATTTCTTCTACCACCATTATTAGCAAACCCATTTCTTCCATAACTTTATTTTTGAAAGAAAATCAAAATACCCACATCCACAACCACCACCATTTCTAGCAAACCCATTTCTTCCACCACCATTATTAGCAAACTCATTTCTTCCATAACTTTATTTTTAAAAGAAAATCAAAATCAAAATCAAGAAATCAAAAAATGGTGAAAATGAAAAGAAGAAGAAGCAGCTGGGGGGGGGGGGGGGGGCTGTGGAGTGGGAAGAAAAACAACTGGGGGCGGGGCTGTGGCGGGGGAAGAAGATGGTGGGTGGGGTTGTGGAGTGGGAGGGGGATTGTGAAGAAGATGGTGATGATTTTTATTTTTATTTTATTTTTTAATTGTATAATGTTTATTTTATTTTTTAATTGTATAACTTTTATTTTATTTTTTAATTTATAATAATAATAATAATAATAATAATAATAATAATAATATATATATATATATATGAGTGGGTCCACTTTTTTTATTTTTCACTCTCTTAATTATTTTTTTTTAAAATTTTTTTGTCACGTCAGCATTTGGGGTGGAAAACAATTGAAACGTAAGTTGTTAAGGGGGGTAAATAAATAGAAGTTAAGTTTAGTTGCTAAAGTGAGTTTTCCTGGCAAGTTCAGGGGTTAAAACATGTCTTTTCTCTTAAATAAATTAATATATATATTTACTGGATAAAATGAATTGTCTTATTCGATTGATGTGTTATTTAATTGAGGGTTCGTCTACCAAGGAGGGAAAGGTAGGTGCCCGCGTGATCCTAAATTGGGTCGTGACAGCTTTCATGGATAGGAAGTACTATTTCTGGTGAGCTGATTCCTAGCATTGTGTATGCTACAAATGCTAAGAGAGTTCCTGATGAGTTTAAGGAGAGATTTGATAGATCTAACCTGACTAAAATCTATCATATCTGGTCAGAAATAGTGAATTTGAAGCAAGGAAGTGATTCAGTGACAAGCTATTTCTCAAAGATGAAAATCCTCTGGGATGAGTTGGATGTAATAGTATCTCTACCATCTTGTTGTGATGCATCAAAGCATTACATAAATCACCTTAAAGCACAGAGGTTGATACAATTTCTAATGGGACTGAATGAAAGTTTTGGCAATATAAGGAGTAACCTATTAGCTAAAGGGTCTGATGTAACAATAAATGAAGCCTATGTTGTCACCACTGAAGAAAAAAGTCAAAGATCTTTGGGTGTGGTGGTGCACACAGGGTTGTTTTGACCATGATAGTAGGTGGAAACTAAGGAAAAAGATACAGAAAGCCAGTACAAGTAGTAGCAGGACCTTCAGGAGCACCTTGTGGTGAATGTGTCTATAAAGGGTACATAACTAAGGATTGTTACAGACTTGTAGGATATCCTGCAAACTTCAAGAGTAAGAAGAAGAATGGATAGTTTCCTTAGTTCAAGCTTTACGCAAATTCCCCTGCAACTAATTGAGGAGAAGAGTCCAGTGGATCCAAATCAAAAACTGGTGGTTTGTTCACTCCTCAACAATATCAAGAAGCGCTAAACAAGATAGATGAAATAGCACCAACCAAATGTGTATCAAAATGACAGGTATAACGTCTCTATTATCCAGTGCTTTTGCATATGAATGGATAGTAGATTTAGGAGCTTCACATCATATAACACCTTGCAAAGAACTTCTCTATGCTCTTAGAAGACTAGAAGATCAACAAAATAATAAAGTTCAAATTCCAACTGATGATAGATCTCAAATAACAAGTGCAGGAAGTTTAAAGATCTTAGGTGATCATACGATACAAAATGTGTTGCATGTACCCGACTTCAAGTTTAGTCTGTTATCAATGTCTAAGATCACCACAAAACTGTGTTGTGCAACAATTTTCCTGCCTGATTTTTGTGTATTTCAGGGGATCTTCAATGGCAAGGTAATGGGGATTGATAGAGAAAGAGATGAACTATACATTTTGCAGGAATCTGGACAAATAACAGCTTATACAGTTGGAAATAAAACATCAAAGACCAATGAGGAAGGACGACTTTGGTAAATGAGATTAGGGCATCCTGCAGCAGGAGCAATGAAGTACATTTCATCACTCAAGATCAAAGTAGAAATTGATACTCAAGATAACTGTGAAGTGTGTCCTTTAGCTAAGCATCATAGATTGAAATTTCCTGTTAGTACTAATAAAATAGTAGCCTGTTTTTAGCTTGTACATATTGATCTATGGGGACCTTATAAGAAGGCTACATTTGACAATAAACAGTACTTTGTCACATTAGTTGACGATTTTAGTACATACACTTGGGTTTGCCTTAGACAATCCAAGAAAGAAGTGTTTACTGTACTTTCAGAGTTTTTATGTCTAACTAAAACCAGTTTAACTGTATTGTAAAGATAATCAGGTTTGATAATAGAACATAGTTTTTTAACTCCAAATATGTAAATTTACTTGCTGATAATGGTGTTATCCATCAAAGTAGTTATCCTTATACTCCTCAGCAGAATGGTACAGTAGAGAGGAACATATGCATACTCTAGAGGTTGCTAGAGCCTTGAGATTCCAGAGTGGGATCCCTATTGTTTTTTGTGGAGATTGTGTTAGAACTATAGTTTACTTGATTAACAAGCTTCCCACAATGTTTCTAGAAGGAAAGAGTCCATATGAGAGATTGTTTGGCAAAATACCTAATATTGATCACCTGAGGTTTTTGGTTGTCTGTGCTAAGCAAGTCAACTACCTAAAGGTGATACATTTACTGAAAGGGCAAGACATGCAGTTCTAGTTGGTTACTCAGAAATACAGAAGGGTTATAGACTATTTGACCTTGTTTCGAAGGTAATCTTTATTAGCAGAGATGTCACTTTTAGGGAAGCTGTTTTTTCCTTATTTAGATGCTAATTCTTCTTCTCAGGAGGACATGTTCTCTTCAGTTATTCCTGAAGCAAGGGGGGCACAGTCTGATACTAATGGTGCTTCATCAATGCATGTTCATGAGAGTTCCATGCCAATGCAACACATTATTCATCATGGAAATGATGGCAATACTGAGAATGTGGAACAAGTTGAATCTAACACTAATGGTCTTAGCAGTTCTGAACATCTCAGTAGTTCTGAACATGCTGAATTGGAGAATGGTGAACATTTGCATGATGTTGCTGATGCAAATCAACATAAAGAGGACACTGTACAAGTGAATGAACATGTTCCATTAATATAAAAACATGAAGAGGTGGATGCACCAATGCCTGTTATATGAGAGGAACAAAGAAGACCTACCAGAAATGCCAAACTACCCATTTGGCATAGTGACTATGTCATGCCACACAAGCCTGCTGGAAACTATGCTTATCCCATAACCAATCACATATCCTATACTCATCTCACACCATCCTATTAGACATAACTGAGCAGTCTATCTATTGTGAAGGAACCTAGAAACTTTCATGAAGCATTTAAAGACAAGTTGTGGGTTGAAGCAATTTAGAAAGAAGTGGATGCACTTGAAGAGAATCAGACTTGGGAGCTAGTTGAATTGCCACCAGGAAAGCAGCCCATTGGTTCAAAGTCGGTGTATAAAGTGAAGTCAAAGGAAAATGGAGAGATAGACAAGTACAAAGCTAGATTGGTTGCAAAAGGCTACACACAGAGGAAAGGCTAAGATTATCATGAAACTTTCTCACCAATAGCAAAAATGGTTACTGTGATCATCATAGCAACATCACATGATTGGGAAGTTTTTGAGCTGGATGTCAACAATGCATTTATTCATGGAGATCTGGATAAAGAGGTGTATATGTCACGTTCACAGGATTTTCATAGACAAGGGGAGATCAGAGTTTGTAAACTGCTAAAGTCATTGTATGGTTTGAGGAAAGCTTCAAGACAGTAGAATATAAAGTTGACTTCTATCTCAGTAAATGCAGGATACTCTCAAAGCTCATATGATCATTCTCTATTTACAAAGAGAAACGACAAAGAACTGGTCATCATTTAATCTATGTTGATGATCTGCTCATAACAGGAAACAGTTCACACCTTATTAATAACACAAAGGAGTATCTGCATAGTCACTTCAAAGTAAAGGACTTGGGGATATTGAAGTATTTTTTAGGAATAGAAGTGATTAGATCCAAGCATGGGATACTGCTTAATCAAAGGAATTACACACTTGAGTTGATCTCAGATGCTGGCCTTAGTAGAGCTAAGCCAGCTACCACACCATTAGAAGCAAATGTCAAACTCACTTCTGTGGATTATGATACAACACTTGCTATGGATTGTGATGCAGAAACTGAAAAGGCAAATGATCCAATACCAGAAGACATTGGATGCTATCAAAAACTGGTAGGTAAGCTCATTTACTTTGACCATTACTAGGCCAGACATATATTTTGCAGTACAACTGCTGAGCCAATTCATGCAGTTACCCAAGAATTCACATTGGGATGCAGCTCTGAGAGTTGTGAGATATGTAAAAAGGTCACCAGGATTGGGAATACTATTAAAAAGGAGTGCAATCAGAGACTTGACAGTCTTTTGTGACTCAGATTGGGCTTCCTATCCCAATACAAGGAGATTAGTGACTTGATTTGTCATACAACTTGGAGGGTCATTTATTTCATGGAAATCTAAGAAGCAACATACTGTAAGTCGAAGCTCAACAGAATATCGTAACATGGCCTCAACAGTATCAGAGATTGTATGGTTAACAGGAGTACTTAGAGAACTTCAAGTTGAGATTGAGCTTCCCATAAAGGTCTATTGTGACAGTAAAGCTGCAATACAAATAGCAGGGAATCCTATATTCCATGAACGAACAAAACATATTTAGATTGATTGCCATTTTGTAAGGAAAAAGTTCAAGGATAGGACAATTTTGCAAACTTACTTCAACACCAAGCTGCAGCTTGCTGATCTACTAACAAAGGGTTTAGGAACATCACAACATCACATGTTTTTTTCCAATCTGGGAGAGATAGATGTTTTTCAGCCACCAACTTGAAGTGGAGTGTTAAAACAGATTGTATACGCGACGGTATATTCGGTATATCAGTGCATATCACGTGTCAAAGTTGGTTAGAGTTAGTTGCTGTTGTAATTATGAATTAGTTAGTTTGTTTTAAGTGTGATGATTAGTTAGATGCCAGCTGTTCTACAGGTGGCAGATGAAGTCTACAAATATCTCATTTGCTTCATTAGAATGTAACCGAATCAATTCGAAGCAATACAATTTCTCATTCTCCTTTGTTTTTCTCTCAACTGCAAACCTCCGTGATCGAGCTTGATCATGGCTTCTCTTTGATAAATTCACATTTTTTTTAACACTTTCTCTTCTAGATCAAACAATAAATCGGGTGAAGGAGAGCAATAAGAGTTTGTACTTGAAGGTATATTTACAAGGGATCTAAAAGAAACAGAAAACAGAGATGAAAAGAAAAAAAGAAATATACTATTAGGGAATATATGTGAATGATCAATACCTACAGATTGCAGGTGTGATAGAAATCACGAAGTTATTATCCTTCGTCAAACGTAAGAAAGGAAAAAGTTTACATTGATAAGGTAATTATGAGTATGACGTCCTTTAAAACGTGAGATTTTGGGATAATTAAAAATATTTAATAGGATGATATTACTACTATATATATAAGAGGGAATGTTCAAATTTTGTGATCCTCACGAGGACAATTTAGTAATGTTGATTCTATGACATCAAGCATTCAAGGTGCTGCATATCTTGCCTTCCTATTCCTATTCCTACCTTTTGCATTCATTCTCCTTTTAAGTTAATTCTTACATGCTACATGAGCCTATGTAATTGCTACATTATACTATCTATCTATGAATTTTTTTTCTTTCCTCTTTAATCTCTTCCGTTCGTTTTATATGGAATTTTTAGCTTTTATATTTAGTTCAGAATAACTAACTTTTAATATAATCAAAAAGGTTTTAGTAGTGTTTCTTCAACTTTATCTATATTTTTAGATAACGAATTTTCACATAACCTATAACCTATGTTAAATTGTTACTATTTAAATTAAGAGTAATTTAGTAAAACTATTTCTTACTTTTTAGGATTAAGTGATTTTAAGGAGTGTGTCCGAGCTAAAAACATCATATAATATAGATCAGAGAATGTATTAGATTATCTTTTTCATTATCTGTGATCATACATTTTGTTAAAGTTTAGGCAATTTTGTAGCCACATTATCGTTTGCAACTAGAGAATTTATTAGAACTTATTAATATAACTAGTAAACTGGTCCGCGCTTCGCGCGATTGCAGAAGACTTAAGTTACAAAATAATTATTTGCGACAACTAAAATGGCTTTAGATTTACTTAAAACAAATAATTTAAAATATAAATTCATAATTTCAACTCAGAAGTATTTCATAAAACTTATTTCAAAAAAGGAACTAAAAATCAAATCCTAACATAATCCAAAGATACTATAAAATACCATAACAACATCACTCTCAATTTTTTCTTTTACATCAAAACAAATCCTAAAACAAATTTCAAAAATGTTTTCCTCTAGTTTTCGTCATTTAGAAATTAAACTTCACTACCTATTTATATTAGGTGAAACTACATTTTTCATTATTATACTTTTTTTGTAAATATAGATGTATGTAAATAAATATATTGTTGTGCATGATTGTATTGTTTAATATATATTTATTATGTGTCGTAAATTAGAGTATAGTTATCTTTAAAAGATCTTCATAATCTAAGAATAAATGAATAAAACGGCAAAATAAAAAGTAGAAAAATAAGGAAACTAGTATGGAGTGTACTTGATAAATTCCCCGAATTGAGGGAATGCACAAATGACACAAATTGTGGCTATAAATGGACGTGAATGATGGAATCAAGATGGATAGATCTGTGAAACTTATCTTCGTTTTTTGCCCCCGTTTTTATCATTTTCAAAGTCACTTACCACCTCACTCAGAGGCGGATCCAGGATTTAGATTCTATGGGTTCAATCTTAAGAATTTTAGTATTGAACTCATTATATTTTAAAAGTCATGGGTTCATATCTATTATATATACAATTTTAATAATTTTTTACACATAAACTTATACTCCGTATTGAAAGTTGGGGGTTATGTGCCCCTGACCTCACTCATGACTTTTGCAAATTGCTACCTACTGTTATTTTCACTCCATAATTTATTAATATTCTCTTAATTTGTTCTTGCTGATTCTCGCCTAAAATCGATAAAATCCTCATTTTACTTCAGATTTTATGCAAAATCCCCACAATTCTTCCTCTTCCTTTTATATTCTTTTTACCATCCTAATAATTCCATAATTATTCTATGAATTCATCACACATATTACAATCAACAATGTAAAGGAGTCCAAATAAAAAATAAAAAAAAAGAGAATAGAACTCCTATGAATTCTTTGTTAACATTGTTGCATATTCTTTAGTACAAGAACATGAAAAAATATCCATGAAATTTTAAATACACTCTCCTTCACTACCCTCTCAAACTAATCTCTAACTTTCCCTCTAGACCTTGATCAATTAATGTTGATGCAGCGAAGACAGACTTCCGGGAAACAATGGTGAATCTGTTGCACGAGATTCTTTTCCTATCTTTTTGCTAATCCTTTGAAGGGAAGATCCACGAAAGAAAGAGGTGAGACAAAAATCTATATATAAAGCTAAAATGAAGTTGATTTTGAAATGGAAGAGGATGTGTGCTTGAAATCAAATGCTTATGGAGTACTATTTATAGGTCTAAGCTAGCTACAATTATATTTATGTTATGAAGGATCAAAGTAATGGGATTTAATGGTGGTGGCAACGTGGGTATAAGAAGAATAAGAAATATCTAATGATTGATATTCATCAGGAATTGAGGAAAGCTTTCATAAGGAAGGAACGTGGGCATAAATGATAGTAATATTAAGGAATGACAATAAATAAGTTATATTGATTTATTTGTTTGCAGATTTTCTAGACCTTAAATAAGGGGATAGATCAAACTGTAACGAAGGCTAATTGATTTGTTGAGTGCAATAAGTTATTGAAGAAGTTACAACTTTTCATTGTCTTTTTCAATTCCAACAATAAAGCTATCATTTATGTTTCACCCTATAATTACCCTCTCTAATTGCGCATTAAATAAATAATAATGATGTTGAAGAAAAAATAAACCAAATAAGAGAGAAAAATGTCAAAAAAGGAGAAAAAAGATAAATATGATTCTAGGCCATGGAGAGGTGCCACATCACCTTGTCGATGTCTAGCTTTATATTATATATAGATTACTCTCCCTTCTTTCCAATTTATGAGACTTTTCGTTTTCCAAGAGTGAATTTAACTAAACTTTGAAGCTAAATTGATTAGATCAACTTATATTGTAATTTAAATTTAAAAATTTAAAAATTATACAAACTTACTATAAATTGCAATTTTAATTGAAAATCAATATTTTAAGCACAAACTATGTATGAAGAACTAAACTAATTCTTGAGGTTCATTTAATGAATTTAGTTTATTTTCCTTGATTTCATCTAAAACTAAGCTTAAATCACTGCATTTAACTAGCATAAACTCTTGACACATGAATTATCATGAGTGAAATTAAAACTTAATAAGTGCCAAAATAATCTATTTTTGTCTAATACATAAATTATATTCTCACAAATTCATAAAAATGCCAATATTTTTCAATCTATGATTTTTACCGAGTTGCAATTATTTTACATAATTTAATCATGATACTTTATAGATTCTCGAGTCGCTTGTGTCCCTTTGATATTTGATAATTCTCTTGCCAAACTTTCTTCCTCGTAAATAATTTTTAATTTAAAAATTACCTAATCAGGTGACTAAGTAGGTGTTTGACGATAGACTTTAAATATTTTTCACTTTATTTGAAATCTATGGAGTTAGAGTTGGAGTTGAAGATGAAGTTGTGTTTGGTTATATTTTTTGCAAAGAATATTTGAAATAATGTTCATACTTGAATGTAATTAAATACAACTTCAAAATTGAAAAGTGAGTTAGAAAACAGGTTATAAACTGTTTTCAGAATTTAAAATACAAAAGTTGAATTTGTAATTTTTATTATCAAACACTATTTCCCAAATTAAGTGAAAAACAATTTCAGAAAAAGGGAATAATTTTTCTGGCCAAACGGGTCCTAAGAAATTTTTATGATGATGAGGACTTATCACCATACGTGTTGCGGTATGAAATACAAATTATGCTTATTTAATTAAAATAATATTACTTTTATATCTTAAGTCATGTAACTAGTACTATAATATTTAAAAACTAAAAATAGATATAAAAATAAGTGTAAGTGTCGGGTAAAAGTTTAAAAAATTAGATACTTCCTCCGTCCCAAAAAAATTTTTTTAGTTTGACTTGACACGTAGTTTAAGAAATAAAGGAAGACTTTTGAAATGTGTGGTCCAAAGTAAGTCTTAGATATTTGTGTGGCTGTAAATCATCTCATAAAGCTAAATTATTTTTAAATATAGAAAAATGTCAATCTTTTTGGGACAAACTAATAAGGAAAGTAAAGTAAGGCAATCTTATGTTTATATCGGTCATATCATGTAAAATCTCCTAAAAATTAAGATACCACTTATGGTAAATGTCTTTTTTTGGTTGACTACTATTGACCTAGTCGTAGGCCTGATTTAGTACAAACCACAATCTATTTGGGCCATATATATTTTCGTATTGTAGCATTTGTTAACGGGCAAGACCTTTCAGCAGTTTACGCCAATACATGCTTTACTGAAGGCCATTACAGGCTCCAACTAAATGTCCTGATAAAGAGAATGGGCTTGTATCTTTCTCCATATAGCAAAAACAAATCATTGGGGAAATAACCCATATATATGGCCCACGCATCTAATTTGCAGTCAATGTACCCCATTATATCATCGGTTTATAGATAATGTATATATACGGTCCACACATCTACTTTGCAGCTGATATAGCCTGCTGTATCATCAGTGCATAGATAACGTATCTGTTCTGTATAGCTAAATATGAACATTACATATACTCTATATATATAATGTATACCATAGAACCATCTTCATTTTTCTCTTTGTCATATTTAAAATTTGTATAACATGAGGTATAAAAATGTATATATACTATTATACATTACATATACATCTTTATGCGCTATAATTGTAACGACCCTTCCGGCCGTTATGGGAAATGTAGGATCACCCCACCAAATAGAACCTTTCCAAGGATAGAACGAGCCAATAGAAACTCGATTTTATAAGCTTAAGAGCTGAAACTTGACTTGTTTGTGATTGTAGTTTAATTTTGGTTGAGTTCGTCGGGGGGTGACGTAGTAAATTAGAACTCCATTGGGAATTCCGAGCCCAGGGGTGGATTCGTAGGATGTTTTTATGTCTATGTGCATGTTTTGTTTGCAGTTGTGAGGCCTCAGATGAAATGTTGAGTGAAAGGGTGGAAAACTGGGCAAAAGTCGAGCTCACTGCCCAAATGGCACCGCTGTAGCGGTGTGTTCATCGCCGCTAACGGTCACCCACTTTCCTTGTGGCCGTTGTGGTGGGCGATGGCCCGCTACGGCGATGCCGCCATAGCAGTGGATGGCTCGCTATGGCGATAGACAGATTCCTCTTGGTCCGCTATAGCAGGACCGCTGCAACGGTGAGATGACCGCTGTAACGATCGAGGAAAATAGTAGCCCGATTTTTAAAGACTTAGTCCCACATTCGTTATTCATAAAACTCCAACACAATTCCCCACAAGCACCTAGGGTGAAATTCCAAGCTACGACAAGAATACTCTGAAGAGGTAAGTCTCAATCATCCCCTTCAATCATTCCATATCATTTTCATGATTACCATCACTTTTATGGATTTTCAATGGTGAAATTTTTTATAGTAACCCTAGAAATTAATAAACCTTCTAAACTTGATGGGTTATGATAGTTATCACTTATTTATCATCTACTGGCTTGGGTTAACTCCTCTTAATCATGAATTGCACCCTTAGAGCCATGAACTAAGTAAATTGAGACCTAGGGTTCTATAAAAATGGTAGCTTGACCATAGAAACTACTTGTAGTAGGAATGTTGATGTAATATTGTTATAATGTTATGATTAGAGATTACTAACTAGAAAATAATTTACCCATTAGAATGGGGTAAAAGGAACGGTATTCTTGAATTGGTATTTGTGACTAGAGTAGTTGTGACTCATTGAGCCTTCTATTTATAGACTTTTAGCGTTCCGAGGCTTTAAGGAAGGAAAAAGCAGTAGCGGAGTTATTTGCGATGTTCCAGCTCTACGTTTGAGGTAGGTTACGGTCTACTTGAGTTAGACTTTGATTAGTTGATTGTATGTGTTGTGAATTCTATAGGAGGAAGCATGTCTAGTCTTCATGCATGACATTGTGTGTTAAAACTCCTCTATGTTATTGATTTGAGTGACTGTGTAGGCTTCGTGCCCCTATTCATATGTGTTGAGTCTACAATTGATGTGTTGTGATGAGAAGTTAATATGACCTTCTCACTGAAATTATGATATGAAATGATGATTTGAACATTGATAATGAGAAGGTAAGAAATACTGTCATGTAAAGAGATATGGAAAGGCACAAATGTGACCTAGATTATGGGCTCGTTGTCCGAGATTCGTTCCGAAAATGAGAGGTACATGGATATGGCCCGCGTTCGAGGTTCTTTTCGGAGCGAAGATCTATGCTCGGATCTGATGAGTATCCAGAACGAGCGGTACATTGACACCATAGGTCCCCTACAGGTCATGACTACTGAGCAATGACATCAGTTAGCATGTGTGCAGTGAGTGTGGTTATTGTGGTAGATTTATTCCCGTCTGTGGTTCCTGTTGGTTTGATTCTTGATATTTCGAGTGACATGAGTGTTGATTATCTGTGGTTGACTTGTTGTGGTTTATTTATTTCATGTATGTTGGTTGGCTATTTATTCTATTGATTCTATAAGATATGCATGATACTAATCTTAGTCGAGCTATGATATCTACCAGTACATAGTGTTTGTACTGATACTACCTTGCTGCATTCTTTTGAGTGCAGATTGTGATACAGAGACTGCTACCCGTCCTCATATCTAGCGTTGAGAATGTTGCTGACGGATTTAAGGTGAGCTTCTATCCATGCCAGGCCGCCCGAAGATCTTCCTCTTATGATGTCTATTTCCTATTATGGACATTATGGTTATTTGTTAGATAGATTTAATTCCTTAGACATGTTTTGGATTAGAGTCCATGTACGGTGACTTTCTGTCACGCCCTAAAACCCAACCTAGACGTGACCGGCATCCGACGTCATGAATAACATCGGAAGAACCTAAACGACACAATAATAACACTTAAACCCGCCAGGTTCAACATTCGCCTCCAACGGTTTATAAAATAAATGTAACATCAAGTTTCTTTTTAATAATCTTTCCTTATTAAATTAAACAAAGTTATAAGTAACTCCATATATCAGGATCACAATTATGAAATAAGATCAGCGGAAGTCTAATATAAGTAAATAGTCATAAACGTGGTAAACACCCATTAAGTCGTACGAGACTTTAACAATCTACCCACAATTCTGACAACTATTTATGGAGCTTCTAAGAGACACAACAATCATCTAACTTCGGGATGCAGCCCGAAAATCTAGAATAATAAATGAAACAGAAAGTATCCCACGAACTAGGATGTGGGCTCACCAAATCAACAACAGCAGCAAGTTGTTCTCCTAGGCGTCGAGAGTATCACGAACCTGCACTTCTCCGTTACCTAACATACCATAAAAAACAACAATGGTATACCTGAGTACTTTCATACTTAGTGAGTGCCCCGGGGACAACAAGTAATATAAAAATAAAATATAATAATACATAAAGAAATCAGTTCTGAAAAGATAGTATAAAAACAGTCATTCCACTTTATGATTCTTAATATCATTTGTTAAACAGTTTACAAAGCCATTAATCAATATAAAAACAGGTATTCAGCTTGTGTATCTCAATAAGAATTATCAAAACCAATTATAAAGCCTTTCGTCAAGTTACAACTTTCAATTATGCCTTTCAAATTGATCACGATTGTCAACAACGGTTCCCATGAGAGAACAAGAATATCACACATGCCAATGCAAGCCCAAGAATCAATCACATCGAAGGGATGGCCGTAGAGGTTCCCTAAACACAGCGCATTACACCAGAATATGTAATTCTCGGTGGCTATCCTTCCTCCCGAATAGCTAGGCATAAACCACATTCCGGGTAGCGAACCCGGTAGTGGCCACTCTTCGTCCCGAATGTCTAGGCAATTACAACACTAGGATCCATAGTGGCTACCCTTCCTCCCGAGTAGCTAGGCCAAACACAACAACAAAGTTCATAGCATAGAAGCCGATTCACAATTTGTCTCAAAGTAGTCACACCATCAAATAACATTAAAGTTCATTATGCCATTACGAAAATCCATAATTTCATAGATAATCTTGAAAACGTTTCCACTTCTTTAAACAAGATTCCTTTGTCATAGTTCCTTTGTAAAATCATCAATGCCAACAATTAACCATCATCACTGATCATCTCTTATAGAAGAAAATGATTATGATTTCATATAAGTATACAGAGGATAGTACAATCAAGGTTTAATGTGGGCTTGTCCCCTCACGTACATTAACCATTAATCAAAACATGTAATAAATTTCAAGAGTGTAAAGCCAATTCATCATATCATTCAAAACATGCTTTTATAAAGAATCAATCTTTCAAGAGAGTTTGCAAAAGAGACATATAAATTACCTTTATATTCAAAAAGGATTTTATTTTTAAAGATACATACCTTAAATCCCGTTAAAATATCCCAATCATAAGCTCCATGCTTCAAAGAATCATTCTACATCTAATTGAGGTTTGTATGACCAATAGACTATAGATATTCACCAAATTCGCAGCTACTGTTCATAGCTGGAAACGCATATCTACATACCTTGAAATCCGATCTTCACCGTTCACATTTAGGACCTATATGTTGGGACCACTAAGTTAGAATTTGGGCTCGATCTAACGGTTAGATAAGCATAAAACGTCAATTTAATATGGCTGGTCGGAGGAAATTATACAGCAAAAATACTAGGGTTTTGTTTTTAATAAAATGCATCTAAACCAATCCTATTTCATGATTCTACCAACTTTCCATGTCTAAAACATAATAATAATTCCATATATCCATAAAAGTGTGAGGGTGTTACCTTTTTGAAGAAATCCCAAAGCTCCATCCCATATTTGACCTTGAATGAAGTTTCCACAATCTATCGATTGCATATAATGATTCGGTGTTAACCTAGTGATTAGCTAAGGTAATCAACTTAGGGATTTGAGTAAAAACTCACCTTAGAGAGATGATATATAGCTCTGGTGGAAAAACCCTCTCCTTGGACGTTTTTGGGTTGTAGTTATGGGTCATTATAAAGGCTTGACTTTAAAACCTAATCCTACAAGAATTGAGATTTCCATTTTACACAGCTTCAGTAAATCGGTAATAATTGTTTACTCACACGTCTGTTTGGGATGCATAATATATTTTTGAAAAGGTATTTTAATTCCTACAACTTATATGTTTTGAGTTTTTCCAAATGTCAAACGAAAATACCCGAAAACTGGACATAACTGGAAACTGTCTCAAACTTGACGAATTTAAAGATTTCTAAGGAACTTCCTTATCTCATTTGACCCCGAAAAGATTATTTAACACCATTATCCATCCCAAAGGGCTCCAAAACGTTAAAATGACATCTAAACCCCAATTATTTCACAATGACACCTAACTCGGATTTATGGGATGTTACATTATCCCCCCCCCCCCCCCCCCTTAAGGATCATTCGTCCTCAAATGAAAGTTATGGCCTCAGTTTTTCACTAAACCTCAAGTCTTAGAAATTTTCGCTCGAGTTATTTGTATGGAAAAGTATCACATCATAAGACCCTATTAATACCATAAAGTTAACAATATGGTTCTCACAATGACTCCCATAACTACAACGAAAAAGCCTAAACATAAAATAAGAGATTCACCTTAGTCTACACTTTCCCTAGGATTCGATAACAAGAAGGTTCAACACATATATGCTTTGACTAGAAAGCTCACAATATATCAATCTAGAAAATATAATCCAACAAGGAGGCTAATTTAACAACACGTGATACAAGCCTAACTTACCTTATATCAAAGCCTAGAATAACAATTTAACGCCTAAATCAACTCCATCATCTTCTTAAATCATTCTTCCACAAGCGGTAGTTCTCCAATTTCAAGCCTACAGTATAGTCCTTCCACTAAACATCTAAGCAATATATATCTTTTAACCCAATATGAATATAGACTCAATGTGCAATAATTCTTAATTCACTACAAAATTCCTTCAATTGTTCCCTTCATCCTAACCTTCAGTACTTGAAATAAATCATTAACTTAATTATTCCCTTAAGCTTAACAAGATTTTGTAACAAGGACTACTTCTGTTTCTAAATTTGTCTCAATTTATCAACAACCAAACCCTACAACGACCATATATATAACAAACACCTATAATGCAATTTCCGTGACTGTGTACCATCCCTCGAATTAAACATCACAACATGTGCACTCCATAATACCATTGTCCACTAGATTAACATTTGCAACACGGATTAAGCTCAATCGCACAATCTAGAATCAAGAAGAATGAGAAAGACCTAAAATGTCCTGGTAGTCAAACATCCATACAAGTGGCCAGTCTGCATGAAGAGGACTCCACTAGACACAACTCCAAAGACAAATCCTAGGACACTTCTAAATCTAAGCTCTGATACCAAGTTTGTCACGCCCAAAAACCCACCCTAGATGTGACCGGCATCCGACGTCATGAACAATATAGAAAGAACCTAAACGACACAATAATAACACTTGAACCCGCCAGGTTCAACATTCGCCTCCAACAATTTATAAAATAAATGTAACATTAAGTTCCTTTTTAATAATCTTTCCTTATCAAATTAAACAAAGTTATAAGTAACTGCATATATCAGGATCACAATTATGAAATAAGATCAGTGGAAGTCTAACATAATTAAATAGTCATAAACGTGGCAAACACCCATTAAGTCGTACGAGACTTTGACAATCTACCCACAATTCTGACAACTATCTATGGATCTTTTAAGAGACACAACAATCATCTAACTTCGGGACGCAGCCCGAAAATCTAGAATAATAAATGAAACAGAAAGTGTCCAACAAACAAGGATGTGGGCTCATCAAATCAACAGCAGCAGCAGGTTCTCCTAAGCGTCGAGAGTATCATGAACCTGCACTTCTCCGTTACCTAACATACCATCAAAAACAACAATGGTATGCATGAGTACTTTCATACTCAGTGAGTGCCTCGGGGACAACAAGTAATATAAAAATAAAATATAATAATACATAAAGAAATATGTTCTGAAAAGATAGTATAAAAACAATAATTCCACTTTATGATTCTTAATATCATTTGTTAAACAGTCTACAAAGCCATTAATCAATATAAAAACAGGTATTCATCTTGTGTATCTCAATAAGAATTATCAAAACCAATTATAAAGCCTTTCGTCAAGTTACAACTTTCAATTATGCCTTTCAAATTGATCACGATTGTCAACAACAGTTCCCACGAGAGAATAAGAATATCACACATGCCAATGCAGGCCCAAGAATCAATCACATCGAAGGGATGGCCATAGAGGTTCCCTAAACACAGCGCACTACACCAGAATATGTAATTCTCGGTGGCTATCCTTCCTCCCGAATAGCTAGGCATAAACCACATTCCGGGTAGCGAACCCGGTAGTGGCCACTCTTCGTCCCGAATATCTAGGCAATTACAACACTAGGATCCATAGTGGCTACCCTTCCTCCCGAGTATCTAGGCCAAACACAACAACAAAGTTCATAGCATAGAAGTCGATTCACAATTTGTCTCAAAGTAGTCACACCATCAAATAACATTAAATTTCATTATGCCATTACGAAAATCCATAATTTCATAGATAATCTTGAAAACGTTTCCACTTCTTTAAACAAGATTCCTTTGTCATAGTTCCTTTGTAAAATCATCAATGCCAACAATTAACCATCATCACTGATCATCTCTTATAGAAGAAAATGATTATGATTTCATATAAGTATACAGAGGATAATACAATCAAGGTTTAATGTGGGCTTGTCCCCTCACGTACATTAACCATTAATCAAAACATGTAATAAATTTCAAGAGTGTAAAGCCAATTCATCATATCATTCAAAACATGCTTTTATAAAGAATCAATCTTTCAAGAGAGTTTGCAAAAGAGACATATAAATTACCTTTATATTCAAAAAGGATTTTATTTTTAAAGATACATACCTTAAATCCCTTTAAAATATCCCAATCATAAGCTCCATGCTTCAAAGAATCATTCTACATCTAATTGAGGTTTGTATGACCAATAAACTATAGATATTCACCAAATTCGCAGCTACTGTTCATAGCTGGAAACGCATATCTACATACTTTGAAATCCGATCTTCATCGTTCACATTTAGGACCTATATGTTGGGACCACTAAGTTAAAATTTGGGCTCGATCTAACGGTTAGATAAGCATAAAACGTCAATTTAATATGGCTGGTCGGAGGAAATTATACAGCAAAAATACTAGGGTTTTGTTTTTAATAAAATGCATCTAAACCAATCCTATTTCATGATTCTACCAACTATTCCATATCTAAAACATAATAATAATTCCATATATCCATAAAAGTGTGAGGGTGTTACCCTTTTGAAGAAATCCCAAAGCTCCATCCCATATTTGACCTTGAATGAAGTTTCCACAATCTATCGATTGCATATAATGATTCGGTGTTAACCTAGTGATTAGCTAAGGTAATCAACTTAGGGATTTGAGTAAAAAATCACCTTAGAGAGATTATATATAGCTCTGGTGGAAAAACCCTCTCCTTGGACGTTTTTGGGTTGTAGTTATGGGTCATAAAGGCTTGGCTTTAAAACCTAATCCTACAAGAATTGAGATTTCCATTTTACACAGCTTCAGTAAATCGGTAATAATTTTTTACTCACACGTCTGTTTGGGATGCATAATATATTTTTCAAAAGGTATTTTAATTCCTACAACTTATATGTTTTGAGTTTTTCCAAATGTCAAACGAAAATACCTGAAAACTTGACATAACTGGAAACTGTCTCAAACTTGACGAATTTAAAGATTTCTAAGGAACTTCCTTATATCATTTGACCTCGAAAAGATTATTTAACACCATTATCCATCACAAAGGGATCCAAAACGTTAAAATGACATCTAAACCCCAATTATTTCACAATGACACCTAACTCGGATTTACGGGATGTTACACTTTCAAATTTTGGGAAAATTATAATAGTTAGGACTTCCGCATTTACTTCACTATTTTATGGCATGAATTATTTTGATTGTCTTATTCTTGAATGGATAATAATTGACGAATTTTTGCTAGTGTAAAAATGGACTTGAATGAATAGACGACTTATGTGTTGGTTTGCCCACTGGGAGTTTGTTGGGTGCCAGTCATGGCGGGTTAGGTCGTGACAAAGTTGGTATCAGAGCTTTAGGTTCGTCGATCTCGCCGTACAAGTACATGTCTAGTAGAGTTTTGCGGATCGGTACGGAGACGTCTGTACTTATCTTCGAGAGGCTACTGGACAGTAGAAAAATTCCCTTTTCTTTTTTCTTTCGTGCTATTTGATTCCAATTGGTATCTGATGATTCAAATTGGTGTCTACTGTCCTTCATTCTCTCGCAGATGGCGAGAACACGCGCGGCAGCAGCCAGAGGTAGAGGTGGAGGCAGAGGAGCTGGTAGAGGGGCGCCCCAGCTAGGGGCGGAGTCCCAGTGGTTTATCCCGTGACTCCAGTGGTTCTTAACGAAGCAGCGGGAGATGCAGCCGCACCAACCCAGCCAGCGACAGTACCAGTTCCACTAGGAGCTGCAGCTGCTCAGGGTATACCGGATGCTATGGCACAGGTGCTAAATTGTTTTCATGGTGTAACATAGGTCGGAGCTATACCAGCTGTTCCAGCAGGTAGGGGTGCAAGAGTAGCAGCCCCAGGTCCGGATAGAGTTCAGGCTACGGGGGTTCAGCATGCCGCAGCAGTGGCAACTCGCTTAGAGGAAGGTCAAGGTTTTGAGGCCTTTCCGAGGCCAGTTACAGGGCCGATAATGACTGGCGAGGAGCATGATCTGGTTTGGAGGTTCACTAAAATGAAGCCTCCTATGTTCTATGGTACCGAGTTAGAGGATGCATACGATTTCATCATAGATTGTCACGAGAGGCTCCATAAGATGGGGGCTGTGGACAAGTACGGTGTAGAGTTTGTGACCTTTCAGTTCTTGGGTGATGCCAAGATATGGTGGAGGGCATATGTGGAGTGCAAGCCAGCTGGGTCTCCTCCATTGACTTAGGTTCAGTTCTGTTTTATGTTTTTTGATAAGTACGTTCCGCGTACTCTGAGCGACTGAAGGAAGGAGCAGGCGTTTCGTTAAGGGGTTGAACACTAGACTTCAGCTATCAGCTCTTCAGCTTGTAGCCACTGGGGCTTCATTCCAGGAAGTAGTGGAGCATGTCCGTGTTGTTGAAGGCATTAAGCAGGAAAGTCATGCGAAGCAAGCAGAGAAGAAGGCCCGAATGGGTGGGATTTTCAGCAACTCCTTCTCGAGAGGTCAAAGTTTGCAAGTATATTCAGGGCGTCCGGTTCAGTTCACGATGCAGGTGTCAGCTGGGGGCCCGCCAGGGCAAATTATCAGGCTTTTGGTCAACATGGAGGTTATACTGCTTCATCAGCTTCTGTTCAACGACCTACGCTGGACCGTGCATATTATGACCGTGGTGAGATAGGGTATATTAAGAGGTATTTTCCCAGACTTAGACAGAGTGGGTAGGGGACTCACTATCAGGCTTCCCGAGCTCCGTTTGCACCAGATAGAGGGGGAAAGGATCGCGCCCCGTCAGGGCGGGGCAGCCACACAATGGGTAGGGGTGGTGTCCAGCCTAACCGAGGCGGTCTTCAGGCAGGTAGAGGCGGACAGCAGCCCGGCAGGGGTGGGGCTCAGACTAGTCATGGTAATTGCGGTGGTTCACAGGCTACAGGAGGGTGCGGTCATTTGTATGCTTTCCCAGGTAGACCCGAGGCTGAGGCCTCCGATGCTGTTATCACAGGTACTATCTCAGTTTATGACCGGATGGCTTCTGTTTTATTTGATCCGAGCTCTACTTTTTCTTATGTGTCTACATACTTTGCGGTGGGTCTAGATATGATGTGTGATACCCTTGATGCCCCTATTTATATATCTACTCCGGTTGGGGATTCTGTGGTGGTGGATAGCGTCTACCCTTCTTCTGCGATTACTTTTATGGGGTATAGTGCTTGGGCAGATTTGATGATCTTAGATATTATAGATTTTGATGTTATTTTGGGCATGAGTTGGTTGTCCTCGCATTATGCCATTCTTGATTGTCACTTTAAGACCGTTACCTTAGCTATGCCCGGGGCACCTAGACTTGAGTGGAAGGGTAACCTTAGTCCCCTTCCTAAGAAAGTTATATCCTTTGTTCGTGCTAGGAAGCTAGTAGAGAAGGGTTGTTTAGCTTATTTGGCACATATTCGTGACACCAGTGCATAAACTCCATCTCTTGATTCGGTTCCAGTGGTATGCATGTTTGCGAATGTGTTCCCCGC
Source organism: Lycium barbarum (assembly GCF_019175385.1). Classification (NCBI taxonomy): domain Eukaryota; kingdom Viridiplantae; phylum Streptophyta; class Magnoliopsida; order Solanales; family Solanaceae; genus Lycium; species Lycium barbarum. The sequence continues at coordinate 110,288,644 of NC_083339.1, read as the reverse complement.
GGACTTGCCTGGTATGCCACTTGATCGTGACATTGATTTTAGGATTAATTTAGACCCAGGGACTCGTTCTATCTCGATCACACCTTATAGGATGGCGCCAGCAGAACTCAGGGAATTGAAAGTGCAGTTGCAAGATCTTTTGAGTAAGGGGTTTATTCGCCCGAGTGCCTCTTCGTGGGGCGCTACTGTGTTGTTCGTTAAGAAGAAGGATGGGTCTATGCGTATGTGTATTGATTACCGCCAACTAAATAAGGTAAATATTCGAAACATGTATCCCATTCTCCATATTGATAACTTGTTTGATCAGTTATAGGGAGCTTTTGTGTTCTCTAAAATTTACTTAAGGTCAGGGTATCATCAATTGAAGATTCGAGCAGAGGATGTTCCTAAAACAGCTTTTCGGACCAGGTATGGATACTATGAGTTCTTGGTTATGTCCTTTGGGCATACTAATGCCTCAGCTGCGTTCATGGATTTAATGAACAGTGTGTTTAAGCCCTTTCTAGACTCTTTTGTGATAGTGTTCATTGATGACATCCTAGTGTGCTCTAGAAGTAAGGAGGAGCATGAGAAACATTTGAGGATTGGTCTTGGGGTATTGCGGGAGAAGGAGTTGTATGCTAAATTCTCCAAGTGTGAATTCTAGTTGTCTTTTGTGTCCTTCTTGGGGTATGTTATTTCGAAAGAGGGTATTATGGTGGATCCTCAAAAAATTCAAGCAGTCAGGGAATGGGCTAGGCCCACATCAGTGATTAAGATCCGTAGTTTCGTGGGTCTGGCTAGCTATTATCGTCTGTTTGTGAAAGGGTTTGCCTCTATTGCTTCTCATTTGACTCGCTTGACTCAGAAAGAAGTACCGTTTCAGTGGTCCGGCGAGTGTGGGGAGTGCTTCCAAAAGCTCAAGACATTATTGACTATAGCAGTGTTGACTATAGCACCGACTCTAGCATTGCCCGTGGAGGGCAAGGATTTTGTTATTTATTGTGATGCTTCATGTTCTAGTTTGGGTGTTGTTTTGATGCAGGAAAAGAAGGTGATTGCTTATGCTTCTCGGTAGTTGAAAGTGCATGAGCAGAGCTATCCTACTCATGATTTAGAGTTGGCAACGGTGGTATTTGTGTTTAAAATCTGGAGGCACTACTTGTATGGTGTCCATTGTGAGGAGTACACGGACCATCGCAAGTTTGCAGCATGTGTTCACTCAGAGGGATCTGAACTCGAGGCAGCGGAGATGGATAGAACTGCTGAAAGATTATGACATCACCATTCTGTATCATCCTGGTAAGGCAAATGTAGTGGCTGACGTGTTGAGCAGGAAGTTGGCTAGTATGGGAAGTCTGGCTCATTTGATTTCTTCGGAGCGTCCGTTAGCTAGGGAGGTTCAAGCTCTGGCTAACAGTTTTATGAGGCTTGATATTTCTAGCACATGCGGGGTGTTGGCTTGTGTTGAGGCTCGATCATCATGCTTAGAACAGATCAAGGCTAAGCAGTTCGAGGATCCGAAGTTGTCCAAAATACGTGACAAAATGGCGTGAGGAGGCCAATGAGGTCATGATCGATGAGGAGGGTGTGCTGCGAATTAAAGGGCGAGTATACGTGCCACATGTGGGCAATTTGATCAAGACCATTCTAACAGAGGCTCATAGTTCGAGGTATTCTATTCATCCTGGCGCTACTAAGATGTATCGCGATTTGAGACACCATTACTGGTGGACTAGGATGAAGCGTGGTATAGTAGAGTTTGTTGCTCAGTGTCTGAATTGGCAATAGGTGAAGTACGAACATCCGAAACCTGGGGGTACACTTCAGAGGATGCCCATTCCTGAGTGGAAGTGGGAAAAAATAGTCATGGATTTCGTGATTGGTCTTCCGAAGATGCTAAGAAAGTTTGACTCTATCTGGGTTATTGTTGACAGGTTGACTAAGTCTGCCCACTTTATTCCCATAAAGATAACTTATGATGCAGAGAAATTGGCTAAAATCTACATTCGAGGGGTGCTTAGGCTTCACGGGGTTCCTATCTCCATTATGTCAGACAGGGGCACAACGTTCACATCAAACTTTTGGGAGTGTTTGCATGAGGAGTTGGGTACAAAGTTGGATCTTAGCACAACTTTCCACCCTCGGACTGACGGGAAGTCTGAGCGGACTATTCAGGTTCTTGAAGATATGTTTCGTGCTTGTGTGAGAGACTTTAGTGGGCATTGGGATCAATTATTGCCTTTGGCCGAATTCGCATACAATAATAGCTACCACTCGAGTATTGATATGGCGCCCCATTTAAGGCGTTGTATGGAAGAAGGTGTAGGTCTCCTATTGGATGGTTTAATGTGTTCGAGGTGAGACCTTAGGGTACCGATTTCCTGAGAGAGAGTCCCTAGAGAAGGTGAAGGTGATTCAAGCCAAGCTTCTGGCAGCGCAGAGTAGGCAGAAGGAGTATGCAGACCGCAAGGTCCGAGATCTTGAGTTTGAAGAAGGAAAGCAAGTGTTATTGAAGGTCTTACCCATGAAGGGTGTGATGACGTTTGGGAAGAAGGTCAAGCATATCCCGAGGTACATTAGGCCATTTGAAATCCTCAAGCGTGTGGGGGAGGTGGCTTACAAGTTGGCTTTACCTCCAGGTCTATCATGCATTCATCCGGTATTTCATGTTTTGATGTTGAAGAGGTACCACGGCGATGGTTCATACATAATCCGATGGGATTCGGTTTTGTTAGACGAGAATTTGACTTATGAGGAAGAGTCTATTGCTATCTTAGATAGGGATGTTAGCAAGTTGAGGTCCAAGGAAATAGCCTCGTGAATGTTCAGTGCAAGAATCGTCTGGTGGAGGAAGCTACTTGGGAAATAGAATATGATATGCGTAGCGAGTATCCTCAGCTTTTCGTCGAGTCAGGTGACTTTTTCTAGGTTCCTCATCCTTATCAGTTTGGGGACGAACGGTGTTTTAATTGGTATCTGGTGTAACGACACTTCCGGCCGTTATGGGAAATGTAGGATCACCCCACCAAATAGAACCTTTACAAGGGTAGAACGAGTCAATAAAAACTCGATTGTGTAAGCTTAAGAACTGAAACTTGACTTGTTTGTGATTGTTGTTTAATTTTGGCTGAGTTCGTCGGGAGGTGACGTAGTAAATTAGAACTCCGTAGGGAAATCCGAGGCCAGGGGCGGATTCATATGATGTTTTTATGTCTATGTGCATGATTTGTTTGTGGTTGTGAGGCCTCAGATGAAATGTTGAGTGAAAGGATGGAAAACTGGGCAAAAGTCGAGCTCACTGCCCAAATGGCACCGCTGTGGCGGTGGGAGTACCGCTGTAGCGGTATGTTCATCGCCGCCAGCGGTTACCCACTTTTCGTGTGGCCGGTGTGGCGGGCGATGGCCCGTTACGGCGATGCCTCCATAGTGGTAGATGGCTCGCTATGGCAGTAGACGGATTCCTCTTGGTCCGCTATAGCGGGCACTTGGCCGCTATAGCGGGACCGCTGCAGCGGTGAGATGGTCGCTGTAATGGTCGAGGAAAACAGTAGCCTGATTTTTAAAGACTTAGTCCCACATTCTCTATTCATAAAATTCCAAAGCAGTTCCCCACAAGCACCTAGGGTGAAATTCCAAGCTAGGGCAAGAATACTCTTGAGAGGTAAGTCTCACTCATCCCCTTCAATCATTCCATATCATCTTCGTGATTACCATCACTTTTATGGGATTTGAATGGTGAAATTTGTGATAGTAACCCTAGAAATTAATAAACCTTCTAAATTTGATGGGTTATGGTGGTTATCACTTATTTATCATCTAATGGCTTGGGTTAACTCCTCTTAATCATGTATTGCACCCTTAGAGTCATGAACTAAGTAAATTAAGACCTAGGGTTCTATAAAAGTGGTAGCTTGACCATGGAAACTACTTGTAGTTGGAATGTTGATGTAATATTGTTATAATGTGATGATTAGAGATTACTAAGACCTTTGTTAGGTTGCTTTACACCTAGAAAATCATTTACCTATTGGAATGGGGTAAAGGGAAGGGTATTCTTGAATTGGTATTTGTGACTAGAGTATTTGTGATTCATTGAGCCTTCTATTCCACACAATGCATATCAAGATTTTGTTAAAAGTACTAAACTAGCCCTCATTTTCATTCACTATTCCATACTCAATTATATACACCAAAACTGTAAAACCAAAGCTCTTCAAGAATCAACTCCAAATAGGTATCTCACAATCGACGAAGTTGCAATAGGCTTAGCTCAACATGTCCATTCAATTCACAATGCACAAGTTTTGTTAAAAGTACTAAATCAATCCTCATTTTCATTCAGCATATTCAGCATTCCATGCTTAATTATATACACTAAAATCGCGCAATATCAAAGCAAACAAAGATTAGGCTTATAGTTAAAAAAAAAAAAAAAATCCAATTGGGTTTCTGTAAGAGAAGTAGAAAAACAACGGTAAATATTTCTATTTGGGATTTATGCATATAGAAAAATAGACTCTTTGAAGAAGAAAAAATCCTAGAAGTTTTTTTCTAATTTTGATGGAGATTCTCATAGGAAAGAGGGCAGAGAGGTTTGAAAAAAAAGGGTTTAGACAGAGAGAGTGGGAGCAAAGGGGGAAAAGGGGAAAAAAAGCAAAGGAGATGGGAGATGAGAGAGTGTGGCACATGATGGGAGAGATAGATCAAAAAAAAAAAAAAAAACAGAGGTCACTAGAAAGACTTGCAAAGTAAAGTGCCGAAGGGTTAATTGGGATAAAAAGTGAATAGTTGGGCCAAAATTAGAGAAACTAGATACCTCAATGGACACTCAGCTTTTAGTCTTTCCATTAATTAATTACCATTAGAGTCAAAATTATTACTTTTCCATCACAGTCAAAATATAAGTCTGTTTGACTTGCCACGTGATAGTAGTTACAATATAAATTGGACAAAGAGAGCATGTTCAAATGAAATGACAATTTGCATTCTGCCGGTTCATTTTTATATGTTAAAGAAGTGAGAAACACTAGAGTAGACTGTTAAAGAACATTTTTCAAGTTAAGGCTTGTTTTTTATGCTAATTTTTGAAGCCAATGTCGACATCATGACGATTTTCGGTTAATGATCATCAAAGGAGAAAAACAAACTTTTTCTGAAAGGCGGATAATTTTTTACTTTTTTGATTGCGAAAGGAAATTTTATAACTAGAAAGGAAAATGCAGGAAAATAAACAGAGTATTTGTGCTAGTTCAAAACGAAGTTATCCCTAAAATGTCATTGTTTAGTAGCTCTTAGGAAAGATGGGGGATCATCCCAAAAAAGTAGACTCTCCCAAATTTTGCTCAACTTTCTTGCCATAAGCTGCTAGGCTGATAATTTTAACATAAGGAGCAACATTCAAATAGCTCAATTAATTCATGATCTAGTGATTTCATCAAATGGTATAAAGTAAAATCCATTTCTTTTGGAGCTTCAACATCCAATTTGAACATCGATTGAGGAAGCAATTTGACTATCTTTCCGTGTGATTGGGACCGAAATAGCTCTTGAAAACAGAAAATAAAATAAATAAATAAATAAATAAAATAAGAGTATTTATTAGATAGTTTGTAATATAAGAGGTCTTAAATTGAATAGACACAACTGTTCATGAAAGGGCATGACTATTCTGAAAAGCCATCTCTCAAATTCTATAAATATAAGGACACTCTTGAAGTAGCATTTAGAAAAATCTGCAGGTATAAACATGGGCTTTGTTGTATCCTGAAGGGAATTGCTTGTATTTTTTTCAATCTGTATGCAGACAATATCTCTTTAAGGAAAGTTGATTCTTACACGCCTCAAAGCTATTTCTTCTTCAATTATGTTTACCTATTTTTCTAATAATTTTAAAGATATTGTATGAAGAAGAAGATACTAAAAATTCAGACCCACGAATGTTCACTTGATCTTTTGAAACTTTGTTGTTTCATGCTCTTTGAAGATGCACAGGTCACTGCTTCTTGTAGTTAATTGCTATGGCACCCAGTCAAAAAAAATTAAAAGACACCTTAAGCAATGGGTGTCATTATCTAGTGATGGACACTTATCAAAGGGTTCCATATTTTTTTTAAGACATGAAATGTAGCAAAAAATAAAGACCAATAAAGGACTAGTCATGATGTTAAACATTTCTTTTTCAAAGTTCTATGGGATACATAAACGGCTGGACTTGTACCAATTTTCGAAGTGGTCGCATCTGGGAAGAGATCCCAATCAAGATGGATTGGCGACCCTATTCTACAATTACTAAGAAATGTTATATATATGTAATGACGAACAGGTCGTTATAGACTTTTTGGCATTTTCGCCATTTTCCGAGCATTGATTAACTCATTTTTTACCCAAGGGGACCGATGGCACGCTTCCTGAGGTTTCTAGACCAGATTCGGACAACTTTTGTGAAATATAGGCTTAAAGTGAAACATGGTTGACCAAAAGTTGACTTTTGGGTAAATGGACCTTTTTTGAAATTCTGTCCATTCCGAGAGGTCCGGATGGTTGTTTAGAACTTGTGTGTGTATTTGGTTCGGTTCCCGATGCACTCGGATGCATTTTAGGACTTGGGTTGGGAGATTGGAATTAAGACATCGGGGGTTGACTTGGTCAACAAGACCCCCGTTGGGAATTTCGAGGCCACGGGCGCGTTCGTAGCATGTTTTTATGTGTGTCTATGTGTATAGTATGTGAGCAGATGGCCTCTAGTACTAGTCAAAAAATCGAATTAAATGGTGAAATTTGGGTAAGTTTCTGGTGTTTGGTGCCCGCTTTGGCGGCACCAGCACCGCGGCAGCGGTACCGCAGCCCTGCCACAGAAGCAGTCCAAGGCTTTTTGCAAGTGACTGCTGAAGCGTCACCGCTGGGGCGGTCCCAATGCCGCTAAAGCGGGTGATGGGCAGTTTGTAAAATTAATGAAGTGTTAAAAGCCTTTAGACCCTCATTATTTCCCATTTCAAAATTTGAGCTTTGGGGAACAGTTTGTCACACCCCGACTTTACTAGGGTGTGATGGGCACCCGACCCTATATTCGGAGCCGAGCGAACCCGCTGACTTTTATTACATATATAATTCTTTGAACCTCTAACTCAAGTACACATAATAAATCTTACTGAAATATTCTTTTTGTTGCTTTCAAATCAATAAAGTCTGCAACTGTGTAAAATTTATATCATAATACAAACTGATTCCCGATACCTACGACTCTGTCTGCAAAGTCTCTAGCATCAATCCAGAAATCCTAGCATACAAGCTCTGACTCGGCAGCACTCCCAGGAACAAGTGGGGTCTACCAACTTCGCTGGAACCTCTTCTATACTAGCTTCTGCTCGTCTGGGTGTACCTGCGCGGCATGAAACGCAGCCCCCAAAGAAGAGGGGTCAGTACGAGCAATGTACTGAGTATGTAAGGCAGAAACAGTAACATAGTAAGAAATGTGCGTATGAATAATAACTGCTTGGAAACATAGAACATGTCATAGGATAAAAGAGTAACCTGTACATTTGAGTGCCGCTGAGGGCGAATACCATGCATGCTTATCTGGTCATGTCATATCATATCTTATCATATCATCTCATATCATATCATATCGTATCATATCATGTCATGTCGTATCATAGCGCTGAACAACGTCGGCTCGCCCACATAGCGCCGAAATACGTCGGCTCGCCCATATATCCCGCGTCCAGGCATCCCGCGTCCGGGATGATAACGCCAGCTGACCAGGTGGCAATGAAACATATGTCCCTTCCCCTCCCCCATATATCCCTTCCCCCACCCCATGTACATATACATATCTCATATACACATGTCATATAAGCATGCAGGAGAGCCCAAAGAAAATCATGTATCCATCGGAGTGACGTAAGGTCGGTAACCTCCGATTACATTATGGAGTGACCAGGATCGTCATGTCTCACCTTGAAGGAACGATAATCATAAGGCGAGACTATCAACGGAGAATAGCATTAAAAGAAAACATAGAATGAAATCATGGACATCATAAACGTCAATTCATATGCTTTGAAATCCTTAGAAAATAGGGTCATAACCAAGGAATGAAATTAAAGATCAAGATCTAGTTTGATACTTCCATACTCATATTGAATCCTTAACTTGAGACTCTTAGTCATGGAATCATTCTTGTCATACTCATCATAGACATTTTCTCTTCCTTAACATCATCGTTACCATTGTCATCATAGAAATATTCTCATTGGAATAGTTACAACCCTTATCGTTTGATAAACGGAGCAATAAAGAAAAATCCGGGAACAATGGGCCCACCTCGGGTCAAATGAGGCGGCGTACACAATTTACGTACGTTACATTTTATGACGTCACTTGTGAGAGTTTTAAGGTAGTCGGGTCTCAATTTTGCAAGTTCTAGATATTTAGGCAATTGTTCCAACTATTCATGAAATATCTAATTCAATTCTACTGAATGAAAAAGGGGCAAATTTAGGCACGGATTCCGGAGAATAGAGTTGTCCCCGAGGCTCGAATTCAATCCTATTATGTCTAAGACATGCCAAAGAAGGAAGAGTAAAGCCTTACATACCTTTTTCCGCTTCTTACGCTCCTCCAAATTCAAGTTCCAATTTCACATTTACCAAACATTAATTAGGGCATTTAGAAGTGGATTCTTAAAGTAACACTTTGTCTACCGAAATTTCGGCAGCATTTCCCCTGTAAATACACCGTCCCCAAGAATCTATCTTGGTCAATTTCAATCAACAACAATCCGGGAATTCAACCCGGCCAAACTACCAACAACAATACCAACAAGTATTCTAGCAACACTTCAATATTCAATTCTATTCAATTCAATTCAATTCAATTCCTTACAATCTTCCAACCACATCCCTTACCTCTAAATCCATGAGTTACGTTCACAATCCACACACTACGATCCCTTTCATACAAACATAAGAACCATACTATTATTACACTAACTTCTCCAATAATCGCAACCGATTTCCCTTTCACTTTAAACCACTAAATCTCCATTTAACATTATAGAATCTATTACAACAACCATTAGAATGCCAAGTAAAATTAATTCATTAATTCATTGTTTCCATACAATTTTCACACCTACACGGCCAAAGATACAACTTCACTTCCACACAATCACACCTTCATGTTCATCATAAAAGTCACAACACAAAATCAAACCACTACATAAATTCAATTCATTTTTCTACACATACACTATTCCATTCGGCCACACACACACATGCATATTTCCATGGATTTTCATATTTTCTTTACATTACCACAACAAGCAACATACCCCACGGCTCAACGTGCACAACATAATTTTCATGAGTTTCATTCACTCCTACACACTACAACATATACAAGCATCCATAATTCATGAGAAAAAGGATTGAATCTCACCTTTCCCACTTAATTCCTTCTTCCGCTAGAATTGTGTTTTGCGAAAATGAACGCTTTGCTTGCCCCAACGACCACTTCACGTTATAGAGGACCTTCTGGTTAGTAAGAAAGCTTGAGAAGAAATAATTCTTCTTGATCAAAAATTGGTGGACCATATTCGGCCAGCCCCCCTTGGCCGAATGGTTGCCCCTCTTGTTTTCTCTCTCTCTTTTCTTTGTAAGTTGTTAACTTGGTTGATGAAATAATCATCTTTCCTCATATATATATATATATTAGGTCCCTCCAATCACAAAATATCCACATGCTCCCTTCTTTATTTTTCTAGAGTCTTCTTAAAATTCATGGCAAAGTTGACTTATTTGTCATCCTTTTCATTCCTTTCTTCTTTCCTTTTTCTAGAATTTTCCTCCATTTTCTTGAAATTTTCTTAAATAAAAAGATGACCACTTAACTTATCTCATAAGCTTTTTCCATATGTCTTATTATTATTTTGTCCACCATTTACCTATATATACACTTAAGCCCCTCGACTTTCCTCAATGTTACCTTTTACCATTTTGCAATTTCTCCTTTTTGCCCTTAACCTTTCTCAATATTTTCGTCCAATAATATTCATAAATAATATTCATAACCAACTTGTGTACTAAAATAATTTTGAAAATGGTCTCACCCTTAACTTTCCACGACGACTTTGAAATATCCAAACGTACAAAATACGGGCTATAACACAGTTCTTGGAGATATTCTTAGAGGTAAATCTTGCTTCTTCCTTTACTCTTTCTTTAATCATAATCATCTTAGATTCTCCCCTTCCCTTTAATAAGCCCTTAGTGATGGAAGATGGAAGAGGATTTTGATGAAAATTGTCCCTAGGCTTATTAATGAGAAATTGATGGTGTTTATGTTAGATTTTGATGAATCTAAGCTTGTTAATCATAAATTTTTCATCTCTAGTGTTAATTTCGGAATCAAAGAGTTAGGGTTTATACCCAATTTGGGGTTTTTGCTTGAAATCAGAAATTAGGCTAATCCTTGATTTAAATCAGCAATTAGCGGTTGGGTTATGATCACCTAGTACTTAATTTGGCATTTTGCTTATGAATTTTTCGTTTTGTCCTTATGGGCCCGTTTCCTCAATTTCTAGGGTTAAAATTGCCCTAAATTGAATAGTAGCAATATTAGTATCATTCTTCATGATTTCTAATCTAGAATTCGATTATGCTTAGACTATTTTGATTCTGAGGTTTAGCGGAAAGGCAAGGCAAAAAAAGTGAGTTGTTGGTGTTGCGGTTCGGCTATCCAAGTAGGTTATGGCTCACCCTTGGTGAGACTTCGTATAGCGAGGCACATATTTCGGTTATATTGTCGGAGACAGCATGTGAACCTTCGGGTATGAAGTTGGGATGGATAGTGCCTTAGGTTGGGCCCTATTGTGTGTTTGGGGCTAGCCCCCCCGATATGTGTGAATTGATTGTTCTATTGTGTTGGCTTGATGCCATGAGTAGTTGATAGATGTTGGATCTGTTTTATCATCTTGATTATGATATTGTTGGCGTACCCACTATTGGTACTTGCGATTCGGTTATATTGGTGGCGTATCCACTGTTGGTACTTGTGAGTCGGATATATTGTTGGCGTACCCACTGTTGGTACTTGTGGTTCATATATATTGTTGGCATACCCACTGTTGGTACTTGTGATATTGAGCATGATTATTGATATTCGTTAATGCATTGCACGCACTCTTATTTTCATGATACACTGTTGGGATACTAATGATACTTCATAAAACGTTTTTACTTGAGTGACGTGAGATGGCCGATGTCCGATGACCAATTCCGTAATCGTTGATTGCATGACCGATATCCGATTTTAGTTCCGGAATCATCGATTGAGTGAGTGCATGGACTCCGCGGGTCCCCCCAGAGTGGTGCTAGTGAGAACCCCCCGTGGGCAAAGATTCGGGATCCCGTCTGTCTGTTGGGCAAAGATCCGGGACGGATGGCACTTAGACTTCGCGAGTCACACTGGGTTGTTCTACCGAGATGTCGATATTTCCGTCCGGAGTACATATGTACACAGTATTTGCATGGCATTACATTGCATTCATACACTATTGCATTGCATTGCATTATGGCTTGATTTTGAGATGTTTGGTGATGTACTTGTGATGTTGGATTTGGATTTGATATATTCAGACTTGGCACATTTGAGATTAGATGCTTACTTAGGCAATGACGTGTACTTGGATTTTATTACGTTTGGCTTATATTTGTTGGTTATCTGCTTTATTATCTTGACTGTGTTAGCTATGCTTAGTCGGCCGATGATGCCTACCAGTACTGTTGTTTTGTACTGACCTACACTTGCTGCATTCTGTTATGAATGTAGAGTATCAAGTCGGATCCACTTCCGTGACGCGTGGATGATAGTCACTTCAGCTTTCTCTTCGAGTTTCCAGGGTGAGCATGGCCGTCCGGTGCCTTGAAGACTTTTCTATCTTTATGTCATATTCTATTTAGAGACATAGGCACTTTATGTATTAGTATTCCAGATTTGTATTATTCCCCTTTTAGATGCTCTTGTGTTATTCAGACTAGACCCTGGGGGTGTTATTATTATTCTGCACTATTCTACTACTTATATATATATATATATATATATAGTGATGACTTACGCATTTATTCTATTCTGTTGATTAATTTCATTCCTTTGGGTATTTAATCATTGTTGTGTTGAGGGTTCGCTTACCGAGATGGGAAGGTAAGTGCCCGCACGGCTTAGGCAAAATAGGTCGTGGCAATTTGGTATCAGAGCCCTAGGTTACCCGGTCTTTAATACAAGAGTGTGTCTAGTAGAGTCTCGTAGATCGGTAGGATAAGCTCCGTTCTTATCTGCGAGAGGCTATAGGATATTTATAAAATCTCACTTTCTTCCTTCCTTTCGTGCTACTTTATTCAAATTGGTATCTGAAAAGATCGAATTGATATCTGACTCTTATCTCTTCTCTCACAAATGGTGAGGACTCGAGCTACTATAGCCCGAGGTCAGGTGCTAAAGCCTGCAGCTACGGCTGGCACCCGAGGGAGAGTGATAGCCAGAGGGCGCGGCAGAGCGAGAGGCCACGAGGCTGCCCTTGCTAGGGGCGGGGCTCCTGCGGTAGGGCAACACCGAGAGAGATTGTTGTCTCCTGAGATCGAAGATGTGGCTCCCGCACAGACACAACTCGAGGTTACTTCTGGTCAGGCCAGGCAGGATACTATGGCCAGGGTCTTATTCTTGATGCCCAGCAGGCGGCAGCTGGTGTTACTACTGCTGGCGGGGGTTCATAGACTAGGATTGGGGTGCAGACCCATGAGCAAGGACCTACCGGGCAGCACATCCCGCCGCAGCTCTTGCTCCTCGCATTGATGCGATACCCGCTTCTGGTGATGAGATTAGGCCCATGGAGGGCAATGTTATAATTGCTTCTGATCAAGACTTTGTTTGGAGATTCAGGAAGTTAGAGCCGCCGAGGTTCTCTGGTACTTCGACTGAGGATGCTTATGAGTTTATTCTTGATATGCATGAGTTGCTACAACATATAGCCATAGTGGAGACCCACAATGTTGATTATGTATCCTACCAGTTTCGCAGCGACGCGAAGACGTGGTGGAGGTATTTCGTGGCGTGCAGACCTGAAGGTTCCTCTCTTTTGATTTGGACTCACTTTTACCGGGCCTTCCTCGAGAAGTATGTGCCCCGGTCTTTACGAGAGGCACGCAGGGAGGAGTTCTTGCATCTTGAGTAGAGGGGCATGTCTCTGGAGTCCTATATGGCCCGTTTTCTTTATCTGGCATGTTATTCTACTCTGTTGATCCCTACTGAAGCCGATAGAATCATGCGCTTTGTTGGGGGACTAGTGGGCTCTTTACAGATTCCTTGTCTTCGGATGGATTCTATGGGGGCTTCCTTCCAGTCTATTATCTATCATGTTTCTATGGTTGAGGGTGCTAAGGCTCGTGCTTTTGGTGGTGGTGACAAGAGGCCATGTCAAACTGGTAGTTATGGTGGTTCTGGTTCGAGGGGTGCCGGTCAGTTTTTGAGGCTGCATCAGCCATATTCCGACCGTCCTGTACATTCAGCGTTATAGGCTTCCCCTAGTGAGCTGCCTAGGCAAAGAGTTCCCAAGAGTTCGTTCTCTAGACCAGTGGACAGGGTTGCTTTATCCGGGTCTTCAGCTTCCGTGTTTCAGCATTCGACTTCGCTTACCTGTTATTCTTGTGGAGAGGTTGGGCATGTTGCTAGGAGATGTCCCGGACCCAGGCGGGATTATCAACCACCAAGGACTCCTGTATCATCTGGTGGTGGAGGTGGGACTTTTCAGAGAGGCGGTGCTCAGTCAGGCCCGGTATTTCCCATAGTTCTAGAGGTGGTTCCCAGCCAGCTAGAGGTGGTTCTCAAAGTACGAGAGGGGGATCTCATACTGGGAGTGATGAAGCCCATTGTTACTCATTTCCAGGTAGGCCCGAGGCAGAGGCCTCAGATGCTATGATTTTAGGTACCATTTCTATCCATCATAGAACAGCATTTGTGTTATTTGATCCTAGATCCACTTATTCGTATGCATCTGCATTTCATGCCGTTGGTTGGCATTTGCCTCGTGATATCATAGATATACCTTTTCATGTGTCTACACTGATCGTAGATTCTTTAATTGTTGATCGAGTCTACCGGTCTTGTTTGGTTACTTTTATGGGGTATGACACTTGGGTAGATTTGATGATTCTCGATATGGTGGACTTTGATATTATATTTAGTATGTCCTGGCTTTCTCCTTATCATGCGATTTGGGACTGTCACGCAAAGACAGTCACCTTAGCCATGCCGGGCATTCCTAGGCTTGAGTGGAGAGGTACTCCTAGTCCCGCTCCGAAGAAGATCATTTCCTTTCTTCGGGCGAAGAAGTTAGTAAGTAAGGGGTGTCTAGATAATTTGGCTCATGGTCATGATACGACTGTTGCATATCCACCCCTGAGTCTATCGCTATTGTGAGCAAGTTTACGGAGGTGTTCCCGTCGGATCTGTCGGGTATGCCACTCGACTGCGACATTAATTTTTGTATTGACGTAGATCCGGGCACTCATCCTATTTCCATCCCACCGTATCGGATGGCACCCTCCCCTTGGGGTGCTCATGTGTTATTTGTGAGGAAGAAAGATGGGACCATGAGGATGTGTATTGATTACCGCCAGTTGAATAAGGTCACTATCCGAAACAATTTCCCTATGCCTCATATTGATGATCTGTTTGACCAGCTTCAGGGTGATTCAGTGTTTTTGAAGATTGATTTGTGTTCCTCAGGGTGGAGGATATTCCAAAGACAGCATTTCAGATGAGATATGGCCACTATGAGTTTCTAGTGATGTCTTTTAGGCTTACCAATGCCTCGAACTGCATTTATAACCTTAATGAATGGCATCTTTAGGCCATTTCTTGATTCCTTTGTGATTGTGTTTATTGATGACATATTAGTGTATTCCAAGAGTAGAGAGGAGCATGAGAGCCATTTTCGTTCTGTTCTTGGGTTGTTGAAGAAACATAGCCTGTTTGCTAAGTTTTCTAAGTGTAAATTCTTGTTGGAGTTTGTATAATTCTTTGGCCATGTTGTGTCTAATAATGGGATTATGGTTGATCCACAGAAGATTGAGGCTGTGAGGGGTTGGGCGAGGCCCGCCACAGTTACTGAAATTTATAGTTTTGTGGGTTTGGCTAGTTATTATCGTCGCTTTGTGAAGGGTTTTGTTGCTATTGCTTCATCCTTGACCAGATTGACTCAGAAGAATGTTCCCTTCCAGTGGACAGATGATTGTGATGAGAGCTTTCAAAAGCTCAAGCTTCTTTTGACTACCCGTGGAGGGTAAGGATTTCGATGTCTATTGTGATGCCTCCCGTATCTGTGTTGATGCAGGATGATAGAGTGATAGCTTATGCTTCCCGTCAGTTGAAGGTTCATGAGAAGAATTACCCTACCCATGATTTGGAGTTGTTGGTCGTGGTCTTCGCTTTGAAGATTTGGAGGCATTATTTGTACGTGTCCATTGAGAGGTTTTCACCGATCACCGTAGTTTTCAGCATGTGTTTACCCAGAGAGATCTTAATTCTAGGCAGCGCTGATAGATGAAGCTCCTGAAGGACTATGACATCTCTATTCTGTATCATCCCGGGAAGGCCAATGTGGTGGCTGATGCCTTGAGTCGCAAGGCAGTAAGTATGAGAGTTTAGCTCGATTGATTGTTTCCAAGGGTCCGTTGGCCATGGAGGTTCAGACTCTAGCCAACAGTTTCGTTCGTCTTGATATTTCAGCCCCGGGCAGGATTTTGGCTTGTATAGAGGCAAGGTCGTCTTTATTGGATCAGATCAGGACTCATCAGTTTGAGGATACTTAGTTGAGCAAGATTCGAGATAGAGTGTTGAGAGATGAGGCCAAAGAGGCCGTGATTGATTCTGAGGGCATTCTGAGGATCAGAGGACGCGTATATGTTCCTCGTATTGGTGATTTGGTTCAGTTGATCTTATCTGAGGCTCATAGCTCTCGTTATTCTATTCATCCAGGGGCGACTAAGATGTACCGTGATTTGAGACAACACTATTAGTGGTGTCGGATGAGGAGAGATATAGTTGATTTTGTGTCTAAGTGTGGGAATTGTCAACAGGTAAAGTATGAGGACCAGTGACCCGGTTGGGTGCTTCAGAGGATGCCCATTCCAGGGTGGAAGTGGGAGAGGATTACCATGGATTTTGTCACGGGTCTTCCGAAGACCCTTGGCAAGTTTGATTCTATTTGGGTGATAGTGGATCGGTTGACTAAGTCCGCTCACTTTGTTCCAATTCAGATTTCCAATACCGTAGAGAAGTTAGCCAAGATGTGCATTCGGGATATTGTGAGATTGCATGGGGTCTCTATTTCTGTTGTATATGATCGGGGTACTATTTTCACTTCCCGTTTCTGGAGGGCGTTTCATGAGGAGTTGGGTACCCGATTGGATCTTAGTACTGTTTTTCATCCCCAGACTGATGGCCAGTCTGAGTGGACCATTCAGGTGCTCGAGGACATGTTGAGAGCGTATATTATTGATTTTGGAGGTCATTGGGACCAGCATTTGCGTACAATAACAACTATCATTTGAGTATTGGTATGGCGCCTTTTGAGGCTTTGTATGGTAGGAGATATAGACATCCGATTGGTTGTTTGATGGATTCGAGGCTCGACCTTGGGGTACAGATTTGTTGAGAGAGTCCCTTGATAGAGAGAGAGAGTTATTCAGGCCAAGCTTTTGGCAGCTCAGAGTCGGCAAAATATGTATGCGGATCGAAAGGTCCGGGATTTGGAGTTTGCTATTAGTGACCAGGTTCTATTGAAGGTTTCACCCATGAAGGGTGTTATGAGGTTCGGCAAGAGGGGCAAGTTGAGGCCCAGGTATATTGGTTCATTTGAGATTGTTGATTGTATGGGTGATGTAGCTTATGAGTTAGCATTGCCGCCAGGATTGGCAGGAGTTCATCATGTTTTTCATGTTTCGATGCTAAAGAAGTACCATTCCAACGGTACCTACATTAGTCATTGGGATTCTATATTGCTTGATGAGAATTTGATTTATGAAGAGGAGTCTATCGTGATCTTGGATAGGCAGTTTCGAAAGTTGAGGTCGAAAGAGATTGCTTCTGTGAAGGTGCAATGGAAGCACCATCCTGTTGAGGAGGCTACTTGGGAGACTGAGTAGAACATGCGTAGCTGATATCCTCAATTTTTTACTGATTCAGGTAGTTCCCCACTTCTTTTCTTTTCTTCGCTCAGGGACGAGCAACAGTTCAATTGGTATATGATGTAATGACCTATTGGTCGTTATAGTCTTTTCTACATTTTTCCCCAATTTTCATCATTGATTAGCTCATTTTTTACCTGATGGGACTGATGGCACGCTTCTCGAGGTGTCTAGATCGGATTCGGGCAACTTTTGTGAAATATAGGCTTAAAGTGAAATATGATTAACCCAAAGTTGACTTTTGGGTAAACGGACCTTTTTCGAAATTTCGCCGATTCCGAGAGGTCTGGATGGTCTTTTAGAACTTGTGTGTGTATTTGGTTCGGTTCCCAATGCACTCGGATGCATTTTGGGACTTGAGTTGGGAAATTGGAATTAAGACATCGGGGGTTGACTCAGTCAACGAGACCCCCGTTGGGAATTTCGAGGCCACGGGTGCGTTCATAGCGTATTTTCATGTGTGTCTATGTGTATGGTATGTGAGCAGAAGGCCTCGGGAACTAGTCAAAAAATCGGATTAAATGGTGAAACTTGGGTAAGTTTCTGGTGTCTGGTGCCCGCTTTAGCGGCACCAGCACCGCGATAGCGGTACCGCTGGAGCTGTAGCCCTGCCGTTGGAGCGGTCAAGAGACTGCTGAAGAGGCACCGCTGGGCGGTCCCAGTGCCGCTACAGCCGGTGACGGACAGTTTGTAAAATTAATGAAGTGTTAAAAGCCTTTAGACCCTCATTATTTTCCATTTCGAAATTTAAGCTTTGGGGAATAGTTCTTAGAGATTGTTGGAGATATTCTTGGAGGCAAATCTTGCTTATTCCTTTACTCTTTCTTTAATCATAATCATCTTAGATTCTTCCCTTCCCTTTAATAAGCCCTTAGTGATGGAAGTTGAAAGAAGGTTTTGATGAACATTGTCCCTAGGCTTATTAATGAGAAATTGATGGTGTTTATGTTAGATTTTGATGAATCTAAGCTTGTTAATCATATATCTTTCATTTCTAGTGTTGAATTTCGGAATCAAAGAGTTAGGGTTTATACCCAATTTGGAGGTTTTGTTTGAAATAAAGAATTAGGCTAATCCTTGAGTTAAATCATCAATTAGTGGTTGGGTTATGATCACCTAGTACTTAATTTGGCATTTTGCTTCCGAATTTCCCGTTTTTCTCTTGTGGGCCCGTTTCCCCAATTTTTAGGTTAGAATTTCCCTAAATTGAATAGTAACAATATTAATATCATTCTTCATGATTTCTCATCTAGAATTCGATTATGCTTAGACTACTTTGGTTCCGAGGTTCAGCGGAAAGGCAAGGCAAAGGAGTGAGTTGTTGGTGTTGCAGTTCGGCAATCCAGGTAGGTTATGGCTTACCCTTCGTGAGACTTCGTATAGCGAGGCACATATTTAGATTATATTGTCGAAGAAAGCATGTGAACCTTCGGGTATGAAGTTGGGATGGATAGGGCCTTAGGTTGGGCCCTGTTGTGTGTTTGGGGCTAGCCACCCCGTTATGTGTCAATTGATTATTCTACTGTGTTGGCTTGATTCCATGAGTTGTTGATAGATGTTGGATCTGTTTTAACATCTTGATTATGGTATTGTTGGCGTACCCACTATTGGTACTTGTGATTCAGTTATATTAGTGGCGTACCCACTATTGGTACTTGTGATTCGGATATATTGTTGGCGTACCCACTGTTGGTACTTGTGATTTGGATATATTGTTGGCGTACCCACTATTGGTACTTGTGATTCGGATATATTATCGGCGTACCTACTGTTGGTACTTATGATATTGAGCATGATTATTGATGTTGATTCATGCATTGCACACATTCTCATTTTCATGATACATTGTTGGGATACTAATGATACTTGATAAAAACTCTTTTACTTGAGTGACGTGAGATGGCCGATGTCCGATGATCAATTCCGAAATCATTGATTGCATGGCCGATATCCGATGTTAGTTTCGGAATCGTTGATTGAGTGAGTCCATGGACTCCGCGGGTCCCCCAGAGTGGTGCCGGTGAGAATCCCCCGTGGGCAAAGATTCGGGGTCCCGTCTGTCTTTTGGGCAAAGATCCGGAATGGGTGGCACTTAGACTTCGCGAGTCACACTGGGTTGTGCTACTGAGATGTCGATATTTCCGTCCGGAGTACATGTGTACACAACATTTGCATGGCATTGCATTATGGCTTGATTTTGAGATGTTTGGTGATGTACTTGTGATGTTGGATTTGGACTTGATATATTCAGACTTGGCACATTTGGGATTAGATGCTTACTTGGGCAATGACGTGTACTTGGATTTGATTACGTTTGGCTTATACTTGTTGGTTATCTGCTTTATTATCTGGATTGTGCTAGCTATGCTTAGTCGGCCGATGATGCCTACCAGTACTGTTGTTTTGTACTGACCTGCACTTGCTGCATTCTGTTATGAATGTAGAGTATCAGGTCGGATCCACTTTCGTGACGCGGGGCTGATAGTCGCTTCAGCTTTCTCTTCGAGTTTCCAGGGTGAGCATGGTCGTCCGCTGCCTTGAAGACTTTTCTATCTTTATGTCCTATTCTATTTAGAGACATACACTTTATGTATTAGTATTCCAGATTCGTATTATTCCCCTTTTAGATGCTTTTGTGTTATTCAAACTAGACCCTGGGGGTGTTATTATTATTCCTCACTATTCTACTGCTTATATATCTTGATGACTTACGTATTTATTCTATTCCGTTGATTAATTTCATTCTTTTGTGTATTTATTCATTGTTGGGTTGAGGGTTCGGTTACTGAGGTGGGAATGTAAGTGCCCGCACGGCTTAGGCAAAATAGGTCATGACAATATAACACAAGGAAGAAGATGCATGTGACGTGAACAAATTTAAGAGATCGATGACCAAAGTGACAACGTCAAAGAACAAATACATGAAGTGATAAAAATTGGATTCTACTTTTTTAACTCTACTTGTTTAAATTTCTTCCCTTTGTGATTTATGTGAAATTTATTTTCATAAATTTTAGGGTAGATGACTCATTTTATATTGACCTTGAAATGCATGCTAAATTTAGGAATAATAATTTGTTGTTCTATGATCAACAAACCATTATAAGTTGGAATAACATAATTATATAGAGGTCATACAGAGTTTACTTTCAAGTTATGAGATGATATGAATTAAGTAACTTATGTATATTTACAAGGAACATATTATATATGTACTTGAAAGTTTTACCATATTGAGATCATGAAAGAAATGATTTATATTACTGGATCACTAAAAACATATAGATATATCTATTTGGTGAAAGGAAAAGATCAAGTTTTAATATACAAGAGAAGTTTTTTAAGTTAATGAAACAGAAATTGCAGTCATATTAATACTGCAAGTGATGACGTCATTTTATGGCAATCTGTTTCTAAAATAATGGCCAAATAATTTTAGTCATCTTTTAAACATATGCAAAGTAGTGTGATTTTGGATGCGTGATCCTTTCAATATAAGTTCTGCCTGCGTGCTTAAACATCGTTATTTTGATGATCATATAATTTTGAGTTCTCCATATTATTATGAAATATTTAAACTGTGGGGGTGCTTGGCTTATGATTGATAGCCAATAATATTTGAAGAAGCTTAAGATATATATTGTATAGTTCTTCAATTCCCACAAATCCTTAGGTGGATATTGACATGGAAATGAATGAATTCATAATTTGGCCCGCCTTGATGACGACAAGTTGATGAAGCAAATAATTTGAAATTTGAATATGGTTGGTCGTACGTCTTTTCAGAAAAAATTGTATTTTTTTCCTGAAAGGGTGTCACCTGATGAAATAGTATATTATTTTATGAAAAAAAGGTCTCTTGAAAGGTCGTGACTTTTCAGGATAAGACGTGTTTATTGAAAAACAACCGTTCGTAATGTTGACACCTAATTTTTCACATCCCATAATTTGTTTTAATTACCCAGAGTCCTTGAATATTAAGCAGAGTGAAATATGTATTTTTCATAAGTCAAAATAATTTTATAAAATTATTTAGATAATATTTTACCAATTTTGTTTGGTAAAATAATTTCTATAATATTGTAAATTAATTTAAGTATTTTTACAATTATATACTTTTGCTAAATTAACCAGAAGAGAAAATAATTTACCACAATTATTCACTTAATTATCTAAATTGTTAAAATGTCAATTTGCAAAGTATTTTACTCTGTTTAATGGGAAGAATCTGTTTAATTAAGCAAATTAATCATTTTTACCCGTCAATTCTTATTTAATCAAATTATTGGAATTTTGTCATAATTAATTAAGTTTTAACTGTAATTAATTCTGAAAATCGCCCCTTAAATGGCGGTAATTGAAATAATCAATTATGGTCATAATTTGAACTAGCCAAGCTCATGGCTCAATTCAATTAAGGTCACTTTTGACAAAATTTATTTATTTATTATTATTATTATTATTATTATTATTATTATTATTATTATTGTTTAAATTGACCAATTAGTTCAAACGGGGTCTTATTTTAAATATCCAATTAATAGACATTGTTTAAATTTGGGCTACTTGTTAAATTCTGCATATTTGCCCCTCCCATATATACATGAATATACCTGAGTATACATGTATACTCATGTACATCATGTATATATAACAAATCAGGTTTTTTTTATTATTATTTAAGAAAGGTTGAGCCGAGTCCAGCCGAACAAGGCCAGACCCGGCCCAACTCGTCGCCCATATCAAACAACAAAAAAGACAAACAGACCTTAAGGTCTCATTTATGTCAAAGGCAGAAGAGGGGGGGGGGGGGGGGGGACCCCTAGCCACCACCCCTCCCCTTTCTCTCTTTTCGTCACTTTGATGCCAAAAATGGCTTGGTATGCTTAGATTTCGGTTCCCCAGCCGACTGTTGAATCTCTTTTTGCCTTGGTGTGCGAGACAACAGAGGGGCAGCTTAGCCTTCTTCTCCCTTGCGGATCAGGGTACTACTACTTTATAGCAGTAGGTGTTTGTGCATTTCAAAGCAAAGCATTTAATGCTTGTACTCGTTTCCACCGAGGCTCTACCAAACAAGGTATAAACATCTATTTTTGTTGCTTTTTCTATGATATTCAACAGTCATACACTGAGAAAACTTAATGGGTTTTGTTTTTGTTGAGTTTGAATACTCGATTGTTAGTGGTTCATGAAGAACCCCCACTGATTGACCAAGTTCGAGTCAAATCTAACCCTTCGTTTGTTGCTTACATCTAATCCTAGCCCTACAATGCTATGGTGTGAGGAGGAAACCCCTAAATGAGGAGTTATCCCACATCGGTTGAACCTAGGGTTTGGGGGTTTGGAGTATTCTATTTAAAGGGCCCTATTCTCTGTTATTTGAACAAGTTTGAGCATATTAAAATTTGATATACTCATAAAGAACTCGAAAAAACCTGAGATTTCCAAAATATTTGAAATCCTTAATTTTTTTCTGAGTTTAAGTAAAATTTTGAAGATTTTGCTTCTCTTGTTTTTTTTTGGGTTTGTGTGGGGTTGAGTATTGGGGATCAAGGAAGCAAAAGGTTCTTCCAAGTACAATTCTCGACAGAGGTTGCACTCACAAAAGGTAAACTTCTTTCCTTCAAATATTCCTATTTTTATTAGTAGTTTGTTTGTATTTTTGTATGTGTGTTGAAGCTGCTAGTATAGTTATGTTGTTGGTTAGTTTAAATTAGGCTCGTATATGTTAAAGTTAGTTATGTTTAGTCATGTTTTTCTCATTTGCTAGTTTAATCATGTTTAGGAATACTTAATTCCTGCTTATATGTTATTTGTTAGCTTAGGTCTTGTTTAGTCATGATTCAGCAGGCTGAGTAATTAGTTTGATTGATATCATGACTACTTTAGCTTCTATTTAGCATGCTCTTAGTTTAAATCCTGTTTAGCTGCACATTTCCATTATGTATTTAATGATTCAACCCCTATTATGTAGAGAATATAGTATTAATAGTAATATCTCCCCTGTTAGAATCTATTTGTGCTTTTAATCCACTAGTAATAATTGTTGCTGCGTGTTTAATGATTAATATTAGTATACACATAGCGGATAACTCACATAGGTTGGATTTTATGATGGCTAAAGAGACTGAGAGCCATCATGTGTCTAGTTAAGACTTGTTTTACTAATGGATCAGCTGGCTTGATCAAATATGCTATATCTCTATCTAATTTGAGTTTTAAACTGAAAGTTTGTTAACTGGTAGTGACATATAATATGTTAAACTATAACATGATCCTATGCTTAATATTAGCTTGAGGTGAGTCATCTAGATTGGGTCTGATATCTCATTAGGTGTTCCTTATGAGTATTTAAATAACGAAGGCTTAGGTTTGGTTATGTGCTAGTATGATAAGTATGTTTTAATCTTAAATGTGGAAGTTGTTAGCTTGAGAATTAGGTGTATATGTATGAACTGTGCTGAATATGGTATAATGAGATAAGCTTCTGGATTTGAACATGATATCCCACCTATGTACTTGTTAAATGTATACATTTGCTGATATAAATGTCCCTGTTGGATGCTACCGCTTTGTGTGAGTTTGTGTTGAGTCTAAAAATCGTTCTGATGTTCTTAGTGAACCTGGTTATCTGCTTCCTGAATATGTCACATGAGGATTATTACTTGCCTTCACTTGTTGTCTAAATATAAGTCAGCCTGAGCTCTAAGCTTGGTAATTTGACCACCATGAACCTTATACATAGTCTTTGACTATGAGTAAAAATGTATAACTGTCAAGAATCTTTGCATATCCTAAGTTTGTGCCTCTTCATGAATCTTACATGTATCATAAGGCTCATTATTTCCTGATTAGTGTTAAGAATATTAACTGCATCTTAACATGCTAGCCATATGCTGTACCTGAACCTGTTTTCCCATTTCTGTATGTTTGTTGTCTTTGAAAGTATCACATGAATTCACAGAAGTTAATTTCTTATCAAAACACAATGTGCAATCAGAATGTTTGGTGCTTACTGGTATTTTATATAAAATAGGTTCACTCTGTTCTGTACATGAGGCTGTCATTAAGAATGAATCATCTAGGGCATATATCTACCTTGTTAAACAAGTTCAAGAATCTTGTCTTGCATCCTTGCTATGCTCTGTGATCTTATTGTTGTCTATCTGAGTATTTATACTTAGTATGAATCAAGTTAGGGACCTGCATGATGTATACTAGAGTAACAAGATGATATTGTGACATACCTAAGAGGTTGTCACTTGGGGTTTGATTGACCATTGGTGTGACTTACCCAGAGCCAAGAGGAAAGAGGAAAAGGCTTGGAGTTTCTTATCAAGCTCAGCTCGGTCCTCTTCACTCCAAGCTATTGGGGTTCCCCTATGAGAAGTCATACCCCATGGGACCCTCTGAGTTGAAATGAGTAAGGATCTGTGGGTAATATATGTTGGCTTATTCTTTGAAGGTTTAAAATAATTTGAAATGCTTCACTTTTTCAAAACACTGCATTAATGGTCTATCTGATTCTTTGAGTTCTTTTTGTGTGTATGCCATGTTGCACTTGCCTTTCTTTTCTTTGATGCCATTTGTGCACCCTTGAAAATAATTCTTGAGTGTTAATCGTGATTAGAGGATCTCTTTTCTAAACCTGAAGGCTATTTTTGTTTGAATATATAAGGGAAATATACCTGAATATATTAGGTATATCCAGTTTTGTATACATATAGTGTGCAAAAACTAGTATATTTAGTATATAGTTGGTATATCACTTGTGAGAATCCATGATTGTTGGCTTTGTTGTTTAAGATTTTGTTTGGTTTTGGGCTTACCCTTCTGTATTTTGTTGTTAGGCTTGGGCTTTATTTATTGTCATTTAATGCTATTTGGGCTACAGCTTTGGGCCATAGTTATCTTAAGTTGGACTTGTTGGCTTCTTTGAACCTTTTCTCTGTGTATACTACTCTAGTTTGGATTTCTCGCATGATTTATGTTAATCACTTGAATATGTATTTATGTATAGGTGTGTTTATAATTATAACCTATTCTGTATTAAGTAAATAGGTCAGTCCAAAATGCTTGTCTAATCTTAACTATTTTTTTTTCTACTTCGTGATACATGGGAAACCTCGTAGGCCACTGTCTTCCGCTCGAAACCAACTGGGTCTGAGGCCCAGTTCTCCTTTATTCAATCAAGTCCGATGGAAAGAAAGAAAGCTGATATTTGTTTGAAGGCCCAGCTATGGGTGAAAATAGCCAACTAGTGGGCTTAGGTAGGCCCACCAGTCTAACTCTCTTCTTTGTTTTTCTTTTAAATTTATATGTGTATGTATATGTGTAAAGACATGAGGAAAAAGAATATTGAAACCCCTTATGGATGCTAGAACTTAGAAAACACATTGTATTTTTAGGAAGTCGCTTAAAACATTTTAAAACTTGGTTGGTCTAAACTTGAACTTGACACTTAAATTGGTTCGACTAAAATAAAAAACATTGGTCTTATATTGTAAACAAGGCTAAATGATCTTCGAATAATTAAGTGGAAATTTTTTTTGGGCCCTCCGCCCCTTAGTGAAAATGAGATAGTAATAACTTAATGGCTTTTGGAACTCAAGCCTGTTATAGGGAGCCTTTACCTGTTTTGTTGGACTAAAATAGGACTTCAGCTAAAACGGAACGAAAATTGGTCCTAAATGCAAAATTGTTATAGTCATAACTTGGAGGGAAGTTTTTGAGAACAAGAGGCACCAGAATTTAGACACTTTCCAGAAAAACAAAACTTGGTTTGGACTTCAATTTTTTTCGGGAAAGAATTGAAACTGTTGGGCTAAAGGCCCAAAACTTTATGAACTGAAAATAAAGAGGAATTTACTTGGAAAGATTTGTGGTTAAGACAGATTTGGACATGGAATATTATTGACCTATGAGCTTCAAAATAATAAAACTGGAATCACAAAAATACTTGTATTTTTCTTATATATGTATACAAATCGGAGATATACTCCATATTTATATATATATATATATATATATATATATATATATATATATATACATATAAAAACCCATAGATACTAAACCCATTTTGTTAGGACTAGAATAGTAGTGACTCTACTCGGGAGAAATCCCGAGCGTATCCTAGTCCAACAACAAAATGAGTTGAACACTTACGCGGATTTTCTAAACCAAAATCCCTTTTTATAAGGGAATATTTTGCCAAATTTTTCCTCTAAATTATGATATGAATAAAATGACATTTTGCGGAAACTAAATACTTTTAAGCAAATAAATACAATTAATCACACATTGAAGCTCGTAGTTGTCACGACCCAATTTAGGATCGCACGGGTACCTACTTTTTCCACCTCGATAGGCGAACCCTCAATCGAAATAACACACTATCCCAGTAAAAGCAAATTCATCTATATTCCAATATATAAATAATTAACAAGATAAGCTCCCATAATTATATTAACCCAAAGTGCGGAAATGTTTACAACAATTGAATAAATACAAAGACTCATTCCGATTTCCCACGACCTGGTCTAGACTAGTACAAGAGCTGCTAATATAATCCAGATTACAACAAAACTCTAAGACCCAACCTCCATCCCGGAATGAAGTGGGAGGAGGCCATCAAGATTGGTACCATGCATCTTCCGAACATGGCATAATCAATCACCTGAAAACACTCTACACCCCATAAAGGATGTAGAAAGAGTAGTATCAGTACAATCAATACATACTGAGTAAGCATCGTAGGCCTACAATGGTTAGAAACACATATCAGTAAAAGAGTACCAGATTAGCAACCCACATTTTCTACCGTTCGTCATAACATTAGGAATTCTTAAGTCACTTAACTCTTCCCAATAACCACTAAGCAACTCCACACCGGTTCCGCAAGTCAAATATTATTACGCTGTTCAATCTTAATATAGAAGTCAACTAGCTATTTTGGTAATCTTTGTTCGCTTAATCTTTATTAACCCAACATATACAACAAGAATAAAAAGCAGTCAACAAGAATAGTTCAAGATCATGGCCTATGGTTAGAAACTAAGCCTAATGTGTCAAGTCTCCATATATCCAATCCAAAACCAACAACACAAGTAAATCATCGATCATCACAAAATAAGCCATGATGCAATACAATGCCATGATGTAAGAATGCAAATGCAATGCAATGCTGTGTACACATGTACTCTGGACGGAAGTATCGACGTCCCGGTAGCACAACCTATGGGGGACCCGCGAAGTCCATGTACTTACTCATCCACGATTCCGGGATAATCATCGGATATCAGACTCTCACATCACACAATCCACAATTCCGGAACAACCATCGGACATCGGACTACTCACATCACTTGCACACAATCCACGATTCCGGGACAACTATCGGACATTTGAATACTCACATCACTCTCATGCAAACTGAGCTCAGCTCAGCACAGTGTTTCATCAAGTATTAGCAATGTATCAACAATATATCATGAGTGATGTGAATGCGTGCGATGTATGAGTCAACATGAGTAATCAGATCAATATCACAAGCACCAAGCATGGGTACGTCAACAATATCATGAAAGACTACGCAAGTCATATAGAACACATTCCTCATCAAAAATGCCAACAAGTGAGGCATCAAATCATGAAAGAGATATCTCAATAGTCTCCAATATCTATTATCACCTACGCGGCATCAAGCCCACAACAATGGAACAAATCAATCACAACACAACATTACCCTTCTCCTTTTACTGCCTGTCAATATTAATATACGACAATTTCACCTTCTATTTACAAGACATCACTACTATCAAGTCTAGAATTAACTCACGATTTTTGGTACATTTTATCCTGCTAATATCAATTATATTCACTATTTACGGCATAGCACAAATTATTCGAATCATACAGAAATTCTCATCGAGAGACATCAAAAAGTATATACCAACCACTACTTCCAAGTCACATAAAATCCACCAAAGCCCAAGGGAAATAATACAAGAATCCTAGGGGATATATAGGCCACAAGCCCGAACACATAAATAGCATAACAGTACCATCCAATGAATCCATCCCAAATCTCCAATTCCTACACATGCATTCTCCGTTCCTTCTAATATATGAATATGGGAAACTAATCGGAGTCTACCAAAAGGAAAGTCGTAACCTACCTCAAGGCCAAGCAGGTGCCACGACCATCTGTTGAATCTTCAATTCGTTTATCACGTCGTAATCCGCACGAAGGAACCTGAGACAATCATGAGACCCAAGAATAGAAATCACCATTAGAACTCTTATAAGAGATTTCGAATTGATAAGGAAAAATTGGGAACTTAGCCTACCTCTAGATTTTCTAGGCCTTTATTACCAAATGAACTCTTTCCCTACTCATAATTAATGCTAAGTGGTTACTTTCCTTAACATCATAATGGGTACTAATCACAAAGAGTTATTGCAAGATCAAGTTACCACTTTAGCTCTTTCCATGAGAGCATCCATTTTCAATATTAATGGAAGAACCCACTTACTAGTTGGGGAAGGTAAGATAAATCTAAGTTAATAATCATGCTAGAATTATCAACAAGAGAGATTAGATCTATGCAATTTATGTTAAAACATGTTAACCTATTTTTCCACCTAAGTTCATGATTTGGTGACATCCATTTTGTTGTTTCTAGATGAGGGACTTTTACGAAGAATCACTAAAGTGAAGCAATGAATGGATGAATTAAAAGGATTACCTTTCCCAAGGAGATATCATTTTAGGCTCCACAAAAGCTCCAAGGGCGGCTAAACTTGTTAGGGTTTTGAAAAATGAGGTTAAATCCCGAAATGACACTTACATAGGGGAAAATCACTGCTCGTCATCGCTGTTGCGGTCTGAGAAGCTACTTCAGCAGTACCGCTTCTACGACCAAGGCACCGGTGCAAGAAGGATCAAGTATGTTTCAAGGAGTCAATGTCACGAATATTTCAAAAATCATGGTAACGACGAAACTGGTCATTACAGTAGGTCAACTGTATTCTACAGATCTTTAATACTAGGGTGCGTAAAACCTTCCCTAGGGGATCACCAGAACCCTTACCTCGAACTTTGGTCCAAAAGAGTTTTTTCTTATATTTTTGGAAAAAATCTTTAAACCCGGTTTTCCTAGTTTTCCATGAATAAATTAGGTGGTGACTCTAAAATACTAAAATTCAATTAGAGCACCAACAACCTCGTAGTAACCTTTATGCCTTAACCCATGCAAAAGTGAACCGTAACAATAAAAAAAAAAGACGTTTCTTAGTTCTTGGTCTATAAAGTGAAGAATCAGCTGATGATAATGATAAAAATTCATACAAGATGGATCTGTTACACAAGTGAAGGTGCTATAATTTGAGCATCAAAATAAACTTGTATTCCTTAATGGAATAAGAATATATTTAGCATACCAATGCTTGAAAAGAAGCGGAATGGTTTAGAAATATGTTGTTAAAATGTTGTGGTCACAACTAATGCAACTATTCTAAGCTATTTATATATGTAATGAAGCTACGAAAAGAGTAGCCAATAAGTGAATATGAAATGAAAAGCTTAGGCATATGTGTCTGTGAGATAACTATGTAAAGATATCTTTTCAATATGTCATGAAAATAATTTATGTTGATCTTGCAAGATTTATTAATTGGAAGAAATGCAGTACAAATAAATTATGAGGGAATACGGCTAAAACCCTTAAACCAAACACAAGTAATGAGGACCCAACTTTGAATTAGTACGAAAATTTAACTGAAGGTGACTAAAAAGTCTTGAAATTACCACAGGTGACATGTGGGGACCACTCAAAATCAAAACCCAATTAAATTTGGGATTAAGAAGATTAGGGTCCAAAATGTATTTTTTCAAAACACCTACCCATTATTCAAAACACCCAAATCGTTCCCTCCTCACAACTCCCACTTCTTCCATATTTCAAAATTAAAACTCCCAACCAAACCGTTCCTTTTCTTCTTCACGTCTCTCATCTCTCCTCTTTTCTTCTCAAGTGTCTCTCTCGTCTCTCGCTGCTGCTGTTGGTGCCGCTACTGCTGCTTCTTCTTCCACATCAAGGTAAAGTTTTTTTTTCACTTGTTGCAAAAGTTATTTAGCAGAAATTGATGATGTTGGTTATAGAAAAAGAAGAATAAGAACATGGCTTTGTCTTCAATGTTGTTTATTTGGTTGTTCCATGTTTGAGAAACCCTTATTTGGGGTATTTATTTCACTTGTTGGGGTTTGTGCGTTTGTAAATAGTGTATGTTGTTATTAAATTATGGGTTTTTGTGCTGTTTTTGTTC
The DNA here is from genome assembly GCF_019175385.1 of Lycium barbarum. Classification (NCBI taxonomy): domain Eukaryota; kingdom Viridiplantae; phylum Streptophyta; class Magnoliopsida; order Solanales; family Solanaceae; genus Lycium; species Lycium barbarum. The sequence goes on along the minus strand of NC_083339.1, from coordinate 110,258,090 downwards.
TTATTCTCTTTAGGATTTCGAAAAAATGGCTTGCAATCTTGTTGACTTTTTCCAACAGATGAGTAAGTTGCTGTAGCAACTTCAGCACTTGTTTGACAGTTGCAAACATATGCTGAGGTTGCTTGCTTTAAAAACCCCTATTTGGTGGATTTTGTAGTGAAATACTATTGTTGGTGTTGTTATTGTCCTGTTATGGTATGGTTTAGGAAAAGAAAGAATTTTATCCAATAGATGAAAAGTATTTTGTTTAACTTGTATGATTGTGTGTTTGTAGTGAAGTAGGAAATTTTGTTGTTGTCTTACAAATATATGCTTGTTGTTATGGTTTGGTTCAGGGTTTAGGAAAAGTTGGGATAAAATTCAGGTTGCTATTGTTGTTGTTTTTGTGTGTTTGTAGTAGATGATTTTGTTGTTGTCTTGGAAATAGATGCTTGTTGTTTTGGTTTGGTTCAGGGTCTAGGAAAAGTTTGGATAAAATTCAGGTTGTTGTTGTTGTGTGTTGACACCTAATTTTCACCTCATAAGATGCGTATTTTAATTTTCAAATTTCTCGGGTCAAAGACGGAGTAAAAGTACTCCCTTTAACGATTAAGATTTAAAAAATCCCGAGAAAATTGCATAAATTGACATTTTATTAGTATTTCATAAAAATTGACAATTACAAGAAAATTACGAGTCATTTACTTTCACAAATATGATTCGAAAAGAAGATATGTATCCCGCTCCATCTAATTCGGAAAAATTGCTAACTAAAACGACGTATGAATTACGGTTCATTTTGACCGCATTTTTTTCAATAATGCCCGGAACTATGTTAATATTAGGATTGTTTTAAAGCTAATATTTTGAATCTGCAACTTTTAAATTTTGATTAGCCTAGATAATTATTTTACATAGTAATACGTGTATTTATAATATATATTCTTTAATTGATTTGAATTTGGGGGGGGGGGGGGGGGGGGTATTAACTTAAATGATTTTAAAACTTAAAGAGGGGGATTTAAAAAAAAAAAAAGGAGAGGGGGGGGGGGGGGGGGGGGACGGAAGTTTATTAAAAATAAACTTCCACCCCCCCCCCCCCCCACTTCACTTTATCTTCACCCGACTTCCCCTACCTCTCAAAGAGGTGATATTGGCGATTAGGTTTTGCCAGCCTCTAGTGGCATTTCACGGAGAGTTTATGGTCATTTTGACCCGAATTAAGAGGGCTTTTATGCCCTCTCATGAGTTCTTGTGATTACCAGGTTTAATTTCATTTAATTTTAGTTATTTACATCATTTTGAGCCGTGTTTTATGGATGTTGCTCGGGCTTATCACGCGTGATGGTTGCCATGGGCGGGACCTCGAGTCCCTAGCCATCTTGTGCACCACACACATTTGTGTGGAAGACCTAGGGTAATTTCCACGAATTTACACCATTTGAGTACAAATTTGGGGATTTTATCCATTTGGTACAATTGCACCGTTGGAATTGTACCATGAGGTAGTTTGTGTTGGCAAGTGTACTATTCCTTGTATTTATCTGAATTTTGGGTATTTTAGGGTACAAGTTTGTTAGTTTTTAGTTTGGTCCTATCTGTTTTGATTTTGAAATCAGAATGAGGTACAAATTTTGGGGACTCGGGGGAGGGGGGGGGGGGGGGGGGAAGAGTGGCCAGATGTCCTTCTATTTTGTCCTAGGATAGATTTTGGCTATAAATAGCAAGTTGGAAAACGAGTTAAGGGTCCAGATTTTATCCCAAAAAAAAAACAAAAAACTATGTCTCATATACACTAGCTATACAAGTGATAAATAAATACAAATAATACAATATAGAAAGAAGAATATAAAAATATAAGAAACAAAAGGTGATTTTAAGGATTGAAGAAGGGTTTTGTGGCTTGGAGTGTTGAATCAATCCCTTTTTGATCTTTAGGTTTCCCCAATAAAAGGTAAATTCTTATTTCAATCTTTGTTCTTATTTCAAGCAATGATTATCTATTGTTTGTGATGTTTATTAGTTAGAAAAATGATTACACATTGGTTTGATTTCTGTTCAAGTGATTAAATGAGTATTATGTGTCCTTATTGTTGTTTTGAAATAGAAAAATGAACTAGGAAGCCTACACTTAGATAATGTTAAGTAATTTTGAGTTTCTTAAGTTAATAAAAAAGAAGAAAATATAGTTTAGGTTAGGTTTATTGATACTAAGGTAAGTAGAGTTGATATTTCGGCCTAGGTTAGCTACTTTTAATGTCTCTTGTTAAATAATATTAGTTAGTTTGAAAATCTGTCTTAGTTTGTGCTCTCATATCTTCTTAAACATTATTTGAATAGTTTGAAAGGTAGATATGATCAAGTTGAAAATGCTTCTAGGATTAGGAATATGCCTTTTTTGAACCTGTTTTAGTCTTAAGTATAAAAAATAACCTTTTCCTTCATTACTGAGTTGATGTTAACTTGCTTAAGTAAGTTTGGTGCATTTTAAGAATATGTGATTGTTTGAAGTATTGGAACTATTTTAAATGAGTGAGTTAGTTCTTAAAATAGATTATGAAACCTTATTTTAAATTTTTAAATGAAATTCTTGAAGGTTGAGTGTCTTGTGTAAGTTTGAATTTGAAAAATAGAGCTTGTAATTCATTTTAACTACTAAAACTGTTAGAACTTGATACTTAGTGAAGTTATAAGACCTTAAGCTTGATTGTACTTTGTAAAGTTTCCAGTTTTTTGTCAAAAAATGTTTTTTAAAGAGGTACAAGTTATTTTGGAATGTAGTTTATAGATTTTGAGATTTCAAAACTGTATAAGTATAGGTTAGAGTCTAAAATGAAAGTTAGATGCCTTTGATGATTCTTAACTTTGCGTAGTAGTTTAATAGGAGTATAAGTTTGTCTTATGTGTGGTTTGTAGAATTTTTGAGATCCTAAAATTGACTAAGTCTAAAAATTGAAACCTGTTTTGCTAAACTATAGTCCTATAAGTCTATGCAGTCTTATGTGTGTTTCTTGTTTGAAAATTTTAAAAGCTTAAGTAATAAACTAGGCCATAAATACCCTCTGTTTCAATATTTGTTTTGTTTGAAATTATTTAAGTTATAAAAAGTGGGAATTTGAGTTGTTGTTTTCAAAAGATAAAAGTTGAGGTTCAAACCAGTGTCTAGGTTGAGTGTAAAGCTTGGTAGCTACATAAGTTGTTTCTCTTTCCTTTTATGTGCCACAATTTGAGAAAAAAATAGTTTGTTCTATAGCTTAACATCTTCTAAAGTCATCTAGTTGATTAAGGATTTTTGAAATACTCAAGTTTATTCTTGGAAATGTAATACAGATGCCTTTAAGTAGAAAAGGAAAGATTTAAATTGTGTGCTACTCCTACTGAATTTCAATTTGCCTTTCTTGGTTTTAAAAAATAGTCTCAAGTGTGCATTGTCTATCTTGTCTTGTGTAGTCTTGACTGTGTCTATCTCAGTGTACCTTCATGACCCTAGGCTAGTTACCATGTACCTTTTATAATTTCCTTTTTAGATTTTTGTGAACTAGTGCATTTCCTAGTAGAAATTATCCTAGCTGTGTGACCTTAATGAAAATCTTGCCTTAAAAACAGTTCCTAGATTAGACTGTGCTTCATGTTGACTTATTAAGGTACTGTTTGGGATCATTTGTGATCCATTTGGTTTGGAACACACCCTTGTGTATTGTAACTTACCCAAGCTTGTAATTTGACACTGTCTTGAATTCATTTGGCAATCTTAGAAGAGATTGAGCTTGCTGTTTGATAAATAAGGCTTTTAAGACTAAAATTTTAAGAAAAAATGAACTTGTTTGACTTGAGAGTAGTGAATTATGATTGAAGGTTGTGTTATAGCTAGCATTTGTTCACTTTTTTCAAAATTTGAAGAGTTAAGATTAAGAAAACTAATGCCTGGGTCAAAACTGTTTCTTTATTATTCTTGTTAAGTGTTGAAGTATAACCTGAACCTAGAATTAGTTATTTGAAGTTAAAACTGTGAATCTTTTTTTTTTTTTGTCTGTCATTGATCATTAAGTCTACTTGACTAATAGGCTATCAAAACTGTAAAAAGTAGAAATTCAAACCCCTTATGTGAGACTGTGTGTTCTTGGGCTCACTTGATTGCTTGTTTTTTACCCTATACCTAAATGGAATCCTTTTAAGAGTATTAAACTTAGTCTGTAAAATTGGTTCTTGACAAGAAGAGCTTTTTGGCATAACATGTAGTGTTGAGGGGATTGTAGGATAGAAAGCTGAATTCTGTGAAGGTCCAGCCTTTCCTATTTACTTGGATTCTCTTTACATAAAACCATGAGGCATTTCTGTTAGCTCAAGAATGTATTGCCTTTGGATTTGAAGACTCAAAACTGATTTGAAAAGAAGAAGAGGCTATGTGTGTGAACTGTATGGACCATTTGCGTGTTTATTTGCCTTGCTTCTTCCTTGTTGACTGTTTTTGTGACATTTGGAGTCTGGAAACTTGTCTAAAATGATTATAAAGGTGCTAATTATAAGACTAGGAACCTTTTCTTTTCCTGTAAAAAGATTAAAAGAGTTTCAAAAGGAAAGCTATGAATATTTTATAAAAAATGAAACTGCATTTGTTTGGTTGTTTAAGTTGGCAGCTTCTCAGTTCTATTTAGTGTGTGATCCCACTTTAAAACCTTTATAATACTGCCTAGAACCCTCTTTGTGGCTTGCATTACTTGATACCTTGACTTGTTTAAACTAAAACTAGCCTGAAAATGACTTTGGACCTACTACTTGCTACAATGACCTTTGGATGAGCACAGACTAGTTAAGAATGGTTCCTAGCATTGATTCGGTTTCTTGCTAGCTAAATATGAACTCATGATTGGTCAATTCATCACTCTGCCTTCTTTGATTGCTGAATTCCCCCAGAAAGTTTAAAAACAAAGACTATGAGTATAGACCCTGGCCTGGTTTCTGTTTCCTTTACCTCAATTTTGTACTGCTTCACTTCCTTGCCTTTCCACTATCAACACTAATTGTTTTTTCATCTAAAAAGTGTGACATGCCCTCTTTGATTTTGCTATGTTTGGTTCTGAACTTTGACAATCAATCCCATGCTAAAACTAAAATCAAAACTACTCTTACAAGAACAAATATAGTACATGCTTGCTTGTATCTGCCTCTGTAGCTGGCTTGTGAATTTCTGTGGTCCATATACATGATTTCCCACCTCTGCCTGCTTATGTGTGACCATGACATATTTAGTATGGTATTTTGAGCTTAATACAGTATCATGAACCCATTATGGCCGCAGTCTATGACTCTTTGGATCTGTAATTGCTCTTATATAAGTCTCCTATCATTTGTGATTTGCTATGACTACCATTTAAACTATGCTTGCACCTATGTTAGCTTCACCTTCTTAAGGACTTGTTGATCCTGTCTTGACTAATCCATTATACCCTAGTTAGATTCTGTTTGATCCTGCATTCATGTTAAAGCTGTCATGCTCTTCCTAACTGTGCCATTGCTATCTTTTGACCTGAATATGGTGTTTAGAGTCAAGGATAACTGAATGTGTAGTGTATATCAAGTGTATATGGAGGGTATTCCCTTTAAAGGGTTTTGCTCTTCGTATCTTAGTAGTATACTGGTAGTATATCATGTATATTAGAGTCTTGACACTTAGGAATTTAAGAAGAAAACCAAGTAGTATATTAGTGGTATATCGTGTATATCATAATCTGACACTTAGAAAATTTTAAGGGGAAAATAAGTTTGGGCCACAATTCTAGGCCTGTACTTAGTTTTGGAGATCTGATAATTGTTATATTTGGCAACTGATGGGCTTTTTGCGTAAGTTATCCGCTATTTTTTAGTATAATAATTGTGGGCTTGGCCCAAAATCATTGCAACTCATTTTTTGGGCTATGTAATAATTGTAGGCTTTAATTTTGTTATTCGAGTTTAATTTGCGGATGTATTCTAATGTTATGTATATCCGTTTGTATCCTTGTCCACCCAAACCCATTGGTGGGCCCCAACGGGGCCCACTAACGTATCTAGATCGAGTCAACCTTTCTCTTGGAGCATAACATGGAGCATACGCAATTTTGGGCCTCAAAGATATCCTGCTGCAGATTTATTTCTATTTGGGCTTGGTCGGCCTAATATCCTTATCTCTTTATTTATGCATTTAAATTCTATACTTGTGTATTTATTTATAAATTGGAACCCTTAAGGTTATCCTACATTTGAAGTCACCTAAACTTGATTTTGAAACTGTACAAAATCAATTTTAGAAACTTCAAATATTACTTGTGACTTGAAAATGACAGATTTAGTATAATTTGGACTAAAATGATTAATTTTATAAATTATGGGACTGATTTGAAAATTTTTGAAACCTGTGGACTGATATGAACCTACAGACTATGCGGACTGATTTAAAGACTTTATAGACTGTTTTGACCATTTTAATAACTAGGACTATTTCGGACTAAGATTGACTAAAATATAAAAAATATAAAATATGGTTAAAATATGGATAATAATAGTATGCCAAAAATGATTTTATAAAACTTAAACTAAAAAACCTTTTTCTAAACTCGGGTGGGCTTATGTAGTGTTCTACTTAGGTTAACACCTTCGGGTTTTAACCTAGGTGTTCTAGCCCGAAAGCCAAAACGCCCAATTTTGGGCAAAACTCTACCACTTTTATTTCTTGAAAGTGTTGTATTTTTGCAGGAGTGACAAACCTTTTATTACGGAAATCTAAAACAAAAGCAGTTTTTATTAAAAACAATTTATATTCACAAGGTATACTATTAGAACCCGTAGGTCAATCGCATTTTATAGATCCTTAATACCGGGGTGCCTAACACCTTCCCCGAGGGTTCGCCAGAACACTTATCCAAACTTTGGTATAGATTGGTCTCTTTTAAAATTTAACCATTTTAAATGAACTCTTTCGAACTGGTTATCCTAACTTACCTATAGGTTAGGTGGCGACTCTAAAACAATGTCCATTTAGAGCACTATCCACGTAGAAGTTTATTTTTTCCTTTTTTCCGGTATGATTGATAACCGTACTTTTTCGGGACACTTTCCTTTTTAAATAAGGCAAGTGCATATATGAATTGGAAAAAATACGACTTGCTACAGATGGCGACTCCGCTGGGGACAATTTAAGGTTCTAACCATAAGGGTTCCAATAATTTGTTTGCTTTGTGTGATATAAATTGTCTAAGTGATATAAATTGTTCATGTGTTTAAATTCTCACAAAATAACTATCATTCATGCATGCATACTCCGCCACTCCTGGCTTTTATTTTACACTTTTTTTCAAAGGTGATGACGTGGAATGAGCTGCGGTCATACCTTCACTGAAAAAACCCTTTTGCTATATTCTTTGGAGGTCTCTAAGGTCGAGTAGGCATGCGGTCATCCCACAGCCTTAGAGAGCCCACCCCCTGCTTGTCCTCTTGGGTAACCTGTGTCATTTGCATGAAAAACCACTCTAGAATAACTAGTGTAAAAACCTTACTGATATAGTGCATGCTGCCGGTTTGGGTATCTCTAACCTACCTGAATCGGACAGGATAGACACCTTACCGTGTTCAAATGGTGTAAAAACCTGAAGACACTGCATCCCACTACTTGCTATTTGAAAGCATTATTGTGCCTTGTGTGAAATAAATTATTGTTCCCGGGGGCGGGGAACTAACAATGTTCTGTTTTGCAAATGTCTCCTAATGTGCAGTTTGATATGATTGTGGGTCCACCACTAGGTTTAATGATGTGGTGGGAAGGTTTGACTAATGATCAGAAGAAAGAGATAAAGGGTTGCGTAGGGCATCTACCTTCGTTGATGAGTATGACTGGGTATTCATGTTTGCTAGAGATTATTACTGGTGATTGGGATAATGACAAAATGGTGTTCAGATTTGGAGAAATAGAGATGACTCCCACTTTAGTAGAAATTAGAGATGTTTTGGAGAGCGTAGGAAGCACTAACAGGTTCAAAAAGAAGTTAGCTCAAAATATCCTCATCCCTCACAAACCTACCCCAAAAGAAATGAAAGACATGTTTGCTGTCAACAAAGCTGATTAGGTGCAGGGACCCACTATAGCCTTTAGAGAGTTATAAGGGAGGTATTCATCCAAACAGGGGTATGAAAACCACATTCTTGAGTTTTCTTCACTCCAGTCCGGGGAAGTTAGCCAAACACTAGCCTTTATCACCTGCCTATTGGGAAACATGGTATTTCCATTAAATGCCTCCCTGCCATCGACACCCGGGTCGTCATTGTTGCCCATGCTGTTCTTAGGGGAGTTACACCAAACGGATATATACTGAGCTTTAGGAAAGTGCCGCAACCATTACTATTACTTCCAGGGTTGTAACCTCTTAGTCCAATGGTGGATACTTAAACATTTTAGTAGGAGTGGTTTATCTTCCCGTCGAGATCCGACCCTGAGAGAGGATGATTTGATAGTCACTGCTGTGCTTTGTGGGATTCAAGATAAAAGAGGATGGGCTCACATCTTTTCTAGACTAAGAAAAGAACATATCAGGTGGAGAGTTCCTGATTTTCATTCCAAGACTCTTTGTGTTAAGAGTCGTAGGCATCCCAACTTACCGCTTATGGGCATTAGGGGGATCAGACCCTACGCACCATTGAGAGTACTTAGATAGTTTGGTATAAGACAGGTTATCCCAAATGTGGGAGATATGGGAGAGTTTGTACGAGATTACGAAGAAGGTCATATCGAGGGAATAAAGGATGCAAGGAAAGATTAGAAGAATATGATAAGGGACGATAAGTTTGATGAGAATCCAAACAACCCAAGTCATGACAACGACTACTACGAGTGGCTTAGGGGCTAAGCTAGCTGGTACTGCTACTCCAGGACTGTATCTTTACAAGTTTCCCGTAGATAGGGAAGCCGCGAATGCAATTCATGCTAGAAGGATGAAACGACGGGTGGAAGGGAGAGAAACAGATCATCAAGCAAATATAGAATATGACCAAAAGATAATTAAGTGTTTAACAGGCGAGGCAGATACCTCATTGAAGAGCTTAGAATGGCTTGATACTTTTTTTCAGGGGAGCCATAGATACAGGGACGTCGTTGGCTGACGTTCAGATGGGTCAGTGGATCGGGACAGAATTGATGCCAGCCCATGTATCCATTCAGACTGCCCTTCGAAAGGCTAAGAAGGCACAGATTGAGAGAGAGCAAATTTCGATCCAGAGAGTGGGCTTCTTTTAATTTTTGCATTTTTTATTTACTTTAAAAATCCTTGTAATTCCACTTGGGAAGATATTATTAATGAAAAGCATTTGGAATTTTTGTTTTTGGGAAACAACAAATTTGTTTTACATATGGCACAATTTTGCTTCATGCGTTAGTAGCCTTGGAGTAACGAGGTATAGGAAAACGAATTATATACTGTCTAAATGCTTATCTGATATAACTGCTTTGCGTGAAAATCAGAAATATTATTAAAATTCTTGATTGGTCCACATTTCAGACACTACCCAAAAGAAAAACCAAGAAAACAACCACTAAAACTAAATTTAGCTCCGCTTTTAAAAGGTTGATTTGCTAATAAGAAATGGAGACTCCAGGCAGCATGAGTGCGACTTCTCCTTACGTCAACCTAGTCAGTGACGATGAGAACACGGAAGCAACAAGTAAGAAAAACCGACAGTGGGACGATAGTATGGCCCTGGCTACTGCTAGAATGAAAGAGGCTGTTCAAACCACTAAGGCGGCCAATGAGAAGATGAAAGAAGCTGAAACTCTCCTAGCTTATGTTGAGAAGCTAACTAAGAAACACCCTACCAATCGGGTAAAACGAGGAAAGACGCCTGAAGCACCACTTAGGAGTTATGTCCCACTCAATCAACAAGAAGGGCTTGATCCCATACCCTACGGAGATGACAAACTACTTATCCCCAATTTGAAAGTCTATGGAGACCTGCGCGAATCTCAGCTCGAGGGACCTTCGGTTTATGCACAATTGTTCTCAAGGGCACAAGATCGCATAATTGGGGTACACCGCTAGAAATGTCCAAACAAGAACTCTTAGAGACTTTGGGGAGTTTTGGAGTGTACGCGCAAAGCCCGAATCTGTTGCCGCCGTGTGCTCCTTTCATGATCTACAGAAAATGCCTCTACCACCGAAGTCAGTCGGGGTATACAGCCAATGAGTGTGGAGCACTGGAAAGGAAGTTGATCCAATGGATTGACCAAGGGAGAATTAGCCAACTATGGGGCCCCCACTCTTTCCTGACCCATGACTAAGGGAAAAATCATCCAGAAAAGATATCGAGGGTTAGGTTCTGGAGAAGGGACTTCTCCAAATTCGAGGAGTCATATGCCAGGATTCACTCCCTACTATATAGTATGAAGAAGATAAGAGCAGTGTGGAAAACCTATCAGGGTTGCCTAGGATCTTCAAGAGAAAGGGTTTGCGTATTTCATCATGGTCACCCTGGCCACGACATTGAGGAATGTGTGGATTTCAAGCTTGAATTGGAACGCCTCATGAATAAAGGCCATGTTTGGATTGTCGCAGGAAGAAAAGGTTAGAAGATGAAGAAGACAATGAAGACCTGCTTAGCATGGTTGGGTAGAAAAACATAAGTATCCCTTTACTGCTTTCAATAAGATAGAATATCTCTTTTCCTTTTTATGTAAATGGAACCGCGCCGACTTGATGTCCCGTTGGGGATACATGGGAAGCCTACATAAGGCCTGGTTAGGGTTGAAAACTAAGTTTCAAGTAGCAAAGGAAAAAACCTTTTCTGTGTATGCCTGAACTACGGATGGACCTGATTTCCTTTTGGTGGGATACGTAGGCAGTTTATTTAAGACTCGGTTCTTTTATAATAAAAATTAAAATTCCCCCTAGTATAAGATGGGTAGAAGCAAATCAACCATGAAGACCATTTACCAAAAATCAATATTCCTAAGAACACAAAAAGACCAAAATACCCTTAGAATGTAAATCAATCAAGAGATGAAATAAGATATATGAATCTATGTGCTATAAACTGCGAACAACGTGATATTTTGTATTTATGCCTAAACTAACACTAACTTGGGACCCTTTGAGTTGTTTTCTCTTATAGACAGAGGTCAATTCGCTGGCACCAGTTACTCGATCAAAAGCTGCTGCAGCGTCCTTAAACCCTCAAGAAGAAAACAGACTTGAGGCTTCGCCACCAAACAAACAAAACTGCTTTAGTCGAGGTTACCCCAACAGCTGACATAGCTGGAATGCCTTTGGAAGAGGCCGTCAACCTGCTAATAAGGCAATTAGCTGAGGCTAGAGAAGAAGCAGCCCACCTGAGGGCTGAAAAAGAAAATGCTACTAATAGTGAGGCTAGAAGGCCTGCACCCATTTTCCCAAATTTGGACTTACCAATCCCTGACCATTTCCCACAAACCCAGATTGGGGCTACTTTTCAAACCCCACTGCGCCGAAACACCACCCATGTGGGGGATTCCTCCCACCAAACACCAGCTTTCCAAACACCTGCTCACGCTACAACATCTCATAACACAAACACTTATCAAGCCCCTCGGGCAGCGGGAATTCCTACAATCCGCCCAATGCAACCAAATGTTACTTTTCAAGACCATGTCACCCATATTGACTCCTCGCCAGAACTGGAGAACATGGAAATGTTCTTTGAGGCTAGAATAGACAAAATCGAGAAGGAGATGGGGAAGAAAATTGCTGAACTAGAACATGGCTCTAAAAAGAAAGAGGGGCTAAGATACTCTGATTTGTGCATACTTCCAAACTTGGGTCTACCAGAAGGTTTTAAAATTCCCAAATTCGACCATTTCAATAGATCGGGCAACCCCAGGTCCCACTTAAGAGCTTACTGCGACCATTTGGTCGAAAATAGTGGAAATGAAGCTTTGCTCATGAGATTATTCAGTCGAAATCTGTCAGGAACAACCATGGAGTGGTTTATCTCACAAGACATCAATCGATGGAAGACATGGGAAGAGATGGAAAATTCATTCATGGAGAGATTCCACTTGAATGTGGAAAATATGCCTGATCGCTTCTCATTGGAGAAAATTCATCAGAAATCGCCCGAAACCTACCGAGAATATGCCAGTCGTTAAAGAGATGAGGCAGCGCATGTGCAACCACCTATGACTGAACCTGAGTTGGTAGCCGCATTTATACGGTACCGAGAGGCTGATTGTTTTGACAATATGATAACTATGAAAGGGAGCTCCTTTGCAGATTTAGTCGCCGTTGGGGAAGACATTGAAGATGGCCTCAAGACTGGCAGGATTGTCAGTGTATTAAACAAATCAGGTGCGTCTTGCGCCACGAGCGGCAAAAAGAATAGAGAGGATGTAGCCTATATTTCTAGAGCTACTAGCCCAAAAAGCCGAGGAAAAGACATAACCCACAAAAATCAACATAACTACCAATCGCCTCCACCAACCAGCTATAGAACCATTTCACCCCAATATAGCCCGATATTTGTGTGCTACGCACAACCTGGCTACCAAGCTCCATAACCAAATTACCAAATACCAACACCTAGCAACTAAGCTCCACGGCCAAATTATCGAACGCCAGCACCCAATAACCAAGCTCCACAAAATCAGACTTTCCAAAGCCAACCTCCACTAGCAAACTCTGAGGCACCCCCAAAGAAACCTATGAGAGTATTCACTCATTTACCAGAATCAAGGGCTAGTTTGTTCACCAAATTAAGAGACGCCGGTCTAATGAATGTTGTTCCACCAAAGAGTGCTAACCCCAAGGATCGATGGTACAGGCCGGATTTCACTTGCGCCTATCATTCTAACCAAGTTGGGCACACTACCGAATATTGCATAAACGTAAGGCACAAGCTACAAGATATGATTGACAATCATAAGCTTATCCTGGAGCCCACACCTCCAAATGTTGACACAAATCCTCTCCCGAAGCATGAAGGGAATCAAATTCACATGATAGAAAGAGGTGATGAATGGCAAGAGAGCCTTGTGATCATTCGTCCAGATATTGAAGGATTGGAAAGCACCGCAGCCTCGTTGTCCTTACAAGAGCGAAAGGAAGTGCTATGCCCTTTGACAAGGAAATCTAAGATGTCCCAGTCATCTACTGTTGCCAAGAAAGAGCCTTTCGTGCTCAAATATCCCTCAACAGTCGCTCGAATTCAGAACGAGCCGTTCGTACTCAAAACATCAGGGCCAGTTGAGAATGCACCTTTTTGTGATCAAATCACTGCACCTGACGATGGTCAATAAAGGAAAAGAGCAGCCGCCGTCGTTTAGGGTATGACCAGGTCTGGAAGGTGTTATGCTCCAGAAGATCCTGTACTCGAAGCATCACGCCGCGAAAATCCTCAGAAAATACCAATCACTGAAGGCGAAGCTGAAAACTTTTGGAGGCAAATGCTAGTCAAGGATTATTCGATTGTTGAGCACCTGCATAAGACTTTTGCCAGGATATCAGTAATGTCATTATTACTCAGTTCGTCTCAACATCGCTTAGCCTTAATGAAAGCTTTGGATGAAGTCCAAGTTCCCACCGACACTACAAGTGAGACATTGGCTGAGATTGTAGGGTATATTGTACGAGTGCATAGGCTATCATTTTCTGATGACGAATTACCAAGAGAGGGTAAGACCCACAACCAGGCTTTACACATGACAGTCACTACAACAAATGTGATTATTAGTGACGAACTATTTTGTTACTTAAAATTCATATTTCGTCACTAACGATATTTTGTGACGAATAGAAAATCGTCAATCATTAGTCCCTAAACAATGAGTCACTAAAAGTATACAAAGCCAATTTAGTGTTTCACCGCTAAATAAAATTTATTAACTACAAAAAAAAAAATTCGTCCTTAAATGGATACTATCTACGACAAACTTTTTCGTCAAAAAAAGGTATAAAAAGTTGTGGTTGATAGTGTGTTTTTGTCACTAAAAAGAATATTAATGCCGACGAAACAACTTTGTCACTAACTATTATTTTAATTACTAACGATCATAATTGTCTTTAAAGACGCATGTAATTTGTAGCTGAAAAAATGTAAGTTCGTCACTAAAAACTATCTTTTATGTACAAAAACTATTACGTCGTTAAATACATAAATTGGTGACCAAAAATCTTGTTGTTAGAAACTATCATATCGTCGTTAAAAATATTATTTTCACCAACAAAACCAAATTGTCAGTATTCATTGTGATTATTAGTGACAATTAAATTCATACTCAATAAAGTGATTCTAGGACAAATTATTGTCACCAAATATAATCATTTGCGACGAACTAATTCATTGGTGACGAAATGTAGTTTCCTAAAAAGGATAATATAGTCATTATTTAAGAATTAATCCTTTAAGGATTGAAAAAATTAGAATCCACTGTATATATAAGCAAGTATGTATTTTATTCATTAATAATATACAAAACGAAAATAACGTAAATAAACTTGCATGGTACTAAAAAACAATTCA